>NC_134268.1:175897458-176197458 GCF_031893055.1 Leptodactylus fuscus | reverse complement strand
CTGTGGCGGAGTGGTTACACGACAATAACACCTCTGTAATGGACTGGCCTGTACAGAGTCCTGACTTGAATCCTATAGAAACCTTTGGGATGTTTTGGAACGCCGACTTCGTGCCAGGCCTCACCGACCTACATCGATACCTCTCCTCAGTGCAGCACTCTGTGAAGAATGGGCTGCCATTCCCCAAGAAACCTCCCAGCACCTGATTGAATGTATGCCTGCGAGAGTGGAAGCGGTCATCAATGCTAAGGGTGGGCCAACACCATATTGAAATCCAGCATTACCGATGGAGGGCGCCACCAACTTGTAAGTCATTTCCAGCCAGGTGTCCGGATACTTTTGATTACATAGTGTATGTAGCAAAATTATATAAGACTAAACAGCTAGAAAAAAAATTTCTGTGGTCTTCACAAATCAGAACTGAAATAACCTACTTAGCAACTTTGGGCTGTACCTTGCAGGACAGCTGAGTATTTTGTTGCAGTTTTTCTGCCAAGAGTGGCTTCAAACGTGAGGCCTCAGCCTTAAAGGGGTTGTCCCACATCGCATACTCACCAGTCTTTGTTTCTGTGAAATCTTCTGTCTTCCGGCTTTGTTTCGTCATTGGTGGGCGGGGGTCACATATGCAAAGCCAAGCGGCGAGATGCCGCCGGCCCTGCATGCGCGCTCATAGACCAGTCTAGCCTTCACAATGCAAATACAGACCCGACAGGGTGCCGGGTCTGTATTCGCATTGTGAAGGCTAGACTGGTGTATGAGTGTGCACGCAGGGCCGGCGGCAGCTCGCCGCTTGGCTTTGCATATGTGACCCCGGAGCGGAACAGCATCGCTTCTGCCGCTGCTTGCTTCATGCAGGGCAGAAGCATAGCAATGTTGCTGGCTTGAAGCTACACCTGTGCCGGCGTCTAACTGTCCCCGGCATCCGCCTCTCTATTACAGCGGATGCCGGGGACAGTTAGACGCCAGCACAGGTGAAGCAAGCAACATCGCCATGCTTCTGCCCTGCATGAAGCCAGCAGCGGCAGAAGCGATGCTGTTATTCCGCTCCAGCAAACCTTAACAAATTTTGTCACATTTAAGATACTACCCTTTTCTCCCACAAAAACATACCCACATTGAGTAAGTCAGAAAAATGCCAAACTCAATTTTAAATCTGCCCCAGTATGTTTTCATAAGGACACTTCTTCCGCTCTCCTCTTAGGGCGGTATTGGACAGTGTCCGGTGTATTCTTTCAGCACTGTTAAAAGCCAAACAGCACTTTTTTTGTATAATTTTGACTACTAGAAGAAGGAACCTGTAACTCTAATATGCTGTTTTTCAAGAGGACCTTTCAACACCTCCACCTACCCCAACATCTTTCAATAGGCGACATTCAACTTTTTCTCTAGCCCCTATTGTTCCTGATAAATCATAATTGACATATTAGAAGCTGAACCTAGCAGCATTGATTTCTCAGGAATGGTGGGGGCTACAGAAAAAATTCCAACTGTGTCACAATCAGGGAAAGACCAAAGGATGAAAAGCGGTGGAGCCAATGGAAGTTGTGAAATCTCCTTTTTAAAGGAAATCTATCATTAGAATCCGTTTTTGACTTACCACCACGTAGGAATAGCCTTAAGAAAGGCTATTCTGCCCCTACCTTTAGAATTCTCCACGCCGCTGTTCTGTAGATATTCCCGGTTTTCATCGTATGCAAATGAGTCTCCAGACAGCACAGGGGGTGGTCCCCCTGCGCTCAAACAGTGCTCCCCTGTGCTGCCTGAAGACTCTCCAGCAACGTCCTCCATCTTCTTCTTGAGACCGGCTCTTTAGTGCATCTTCATCTGAAAGCATCCACTGCGCATGTCTGCCAGCCATTTTCCTGTGGCCTCTTACACGATTGTCTGTTTGGCCTCTTACAATCATGTATGAGGCTACGGAAAAATGGCCGATGGAAATGCACAGTCAGCGCTTTTGGATGAAGAAGCGGTGAAGAGGCGATCTCGAGAAGAAAATGAAGGGCATCACCGGAGAGTCTTCAGGCAGCACAGGGGATGTCCCCTGTGCTGTCTGGAGACTCATTTGCTTACGTCGAAAACCAGGAATATCATCGGAACGGTGGCGCAGAGAAGAATTCAAAAGGTAGGAGAAGAATAGACTTTCTTAAGGCTATTCCGATGTGGTAGGCCTGAAAAAAAGGATTCTAATAATTGAATCCCTTTAAATAGAGCACCATATTAAGCGGACAGATCTTTTTTAAAGTGTAAGGTTCATCTATATAGAGATGTAAGGGCCCCTTCACACGGAGTTTACGCTCCGTTTATTCTGTACATTTTACACGTGTAAAATGTAGTTAGCCATTGAGTTCATTGGTGTTATACGAAAAAGACATAGAACTCAATGGCTAACTACATTTTACACGTGTATTTTTACGCGTGTAAAATGTACAGAATACACTGAGCGTAAACTCCGTGTGAAGGGGCCCTAAAAGTAAACACACCAAACATAGTCCCGCAGTCATGGTACATTACGAGCAGCAGCAAAAACACAAAGACCACAAACACTTTTTTTTTTTTTTTTTTTTTATAAAAAAAAGATTTAATTTCATAAAGTACAAACTAATTGTAATAGTCAAGCACCATCTTATTAAATATTACAATCGTTGTGTAAGAAATACAAGTAGAAATAACATCTTCGCATCTCCCATTGGAAGAATATCCAGTGATAGGATGACATCAAATTACATACACTTCATTTCTAGTGGTTTTTTACTATGGTATTATTCTTTAATATCCATAAGGGATTTCTTCCACTAAGGCACGGACATTATGTACAAGTGTGGAAGATATTGAAAACCATGAACTAAGCATAGAAAGTAAAAGCACCAATTTGCAGTAAACATACTAGGTCTTTATCGAAGCCGTTGCTTTTCACACATGACTGTGCTAAGGTTTTGGGAGGAGAGAAGCTATTATACAATGTGCACTACAAGAATAGGATATATCATGGCTTCATATATAATATAGCATGCTCTATGCCACCATCCTCTATGGAGGACAACATGAGTACCTGATGTAGAAAGTAGCTGATGCAAAAAGCGGAACAAGTACGCATTTCCACTTTGGTAGCATTGCAGAAGCTAAAACGGAATGAGGCTTGAGATTTGCACTTTGTATAACTTAAAAAAAACAACATAACATATATTGAGACAATAAGGCTGTTAAAAATACATCATGGCTTACCTAATGCCCCCACCCCAGAGGATGCCAAAGGGTATCTGCCAGCCGCCATATCCCTTAGATCATTGGCACATCCTGCATGTGGGTTTAACTCATATTTATTCAATGTGCTATAGCTTTTTAAAGTTCTGGTTTTAGTACCGAAATTCACAGGGATCTACACTTGTATGGGTCCTCTAAATTTTGTCACTTGTCCTTGCTATAGAATAGAAAATGGAAAACAGCATATTATACAGTAATATATAAAGTACACTTACATACAATACCAGATGTACCCTACAGGCAACTCAAAGTTCTCCCGACACATAATAATTCTTCCTGACATCATAAATGACTCAATATATAAAACAATAACCATGTATATATCAGAAATAAATTGAAATTAATAATATTAGTCCATTACAAGGGGGAATAAGGGCCACAAATGGTGATCTGACATTAATATTTCACAGTTTGGCGAAAAACACTGAATATTCAATATGTAAAAAAGTAATAATGTATCTTCCTATCATTAGACAAGTCGTCCTCAGTTTTTACAAGTTTGCCATTTTTTTTGGCTCAGGACAAGCTGAATTTGATAAGATTGTCTTGTACTTTTTACATGGTTGTAATAAAATATGGTTCCAAATACCAAAAAAAAAATTAAAAAAAATAAGTTGTTCGGTTATGTACTTTTTAAAGGGGAGAACTTGGCTCAAAATTTGACCACAAATGAGACATACTGAATATTTAATATATAGGCACACAAACATGGCCATCTGTAGGATGTAGGATATTTCTGTCCACTAGAGATGAGCGAACACTGTTCGGATCAGCCGATCCGAACAGCACGCTCCCATAGAAATGAATGGAAGCACCTGTGACGCCGGCCGACCGCCGGCAAAGTCAGCGTCACAGGTGCTTCCATTCATTTCTATGGGAGCGTGCTGTTCAGTTCGGCTGATCTGAACAGTGTTCGCTCATCTCTACTGTCCACTTGAAAAATCGGACATCTTTGTAAACGGACACTTAAGAACACCCACGGACACTAAAGGACACTACATGATGTCCCATTTAAAATAATGCAAAATTGTGACGGACGCAGCTAGTGTCCGATGCTAAAATCTTGTGCGGACATTAGCATCGGACACCGACGCTAGTGTGAACCCAGCTTTACTGATAGCTCTGAACTATAGGGTGCAGTTGAGTCTACTACACTGCCTTCCAGCTAGGGGTTGTACTGTATGTTAACCATTCAGTAGACCCCCGCAGGCTTTGAAATGGATAAATTGTTTCCGTTTGCTATAAAAATGAATTACTATACAGCCACAAGTAACTCTACTCCAATAACAAGTGGCTGAAGCATCCTTGTCTTCTGGTGCAAATGGTTCCCAGATGTCTTCCCCCACTGGTCAGATTATTGGGCGATATCCATTTAATATGCATAAAATGTCTAAAATTCCCCAAATTAGTGGCCTACAAGACAAATACTTCAGATAGGCGGAGTAGGCAGAGGCCTGGTGCTTGCTTGCTTGTATTGCACGTGGTAAGTAAAGGTTTCTTTAACAAAAGATACACTTTGTGAATAGCGGATATATATTCAGTTTTATTATAATGGATACTTTAGAATATTACGGGTTATGGGTCCTAGATATTGTTAAGGACACGTTGATCCAGAGTTTTATACTGACTGCCAGATTGGAGTTGGGAGGAAAAATTTCCCCTGAAATGGGGCAATTGGCATGAGCCTCATAGGGTTTTTTGCCTTCTTTTGGATCAACCCTGTAGGGATTGTAGGGTTATACTTGATGGACTAATGTCTTTCATCCAACCGCATCAAATATGTAACTATGTGCAGACAATATTAGGGAGTACTCAGTATTCCCCTTAGGGTATACATAATAAAGGCAGCTAAGGTGAATGGTGGTGTATTTTATGTGGCAGAGGAACCATTGGGATCCCCCTTAGAAACCAGGGCCTGTGGGTGGATCAACTAGCACATTGTTCTATAACTGAAGTGACAGCAGCCATTACTTTTCACATGCACTAGGGCCTAGTCTACTTTATACAGATTTCTAAGTTAAGTAATAGATCCCACAACACATGTTGCCTGTTAAAAGTAACAAAGTATTTTTGAAGTTATGGTCGTGAATATAAGCTGTAATAAATTAATATTAATATGCAATATTAATTTAACCAATACCATTTAATAAAAGTTCAAACGTATAGTAAGACATGGCAAGCAACCAAGCAATAGCTTCCACTCCTTTAGCACATGTACAAGCGGATCTGGTTGTGACACAAGAATGTACTGTGTGTAATGAACAATACACAATGTATATGTCACAGGGGACTTAGCACATGGAGTCTCCATACATTTGTAGTCATACTGAGCCCTCTGCGTAGCAGATGTGACTAAGAGGCACCAAGATCTCCCTTGCAAGGCCCATGCAGAGCAATAGAATAGAATAGAACTGGCAGGGAAATTGTTCCTGTGATTGCATTGTAAAAGAATCTGGTGATGTATGCATTGGCTCAGGGATCCTCGAAGGAACCAGAACACTGAGAACCATGTAAACACTTGAGGGTGTTAACCCCCAGATTAATTAAATTATAGGGCACGCCTGCATGAAATGTAATGATATTGGGAACACTAATCGTTTTCCACATATCAAAAGAGATAAATGTAAGTACAACACTACAAACACTGGAATAGCCTACTGCATAGTAACCAACCAGATTATAACAATCCATAGGAGCAACGTCTGATAAAAGTAAGCAGACATTTAAAGGGGGATTCCAGGTTTGATAAGTAAAGATTGGCAGCGGTCCATTATCCAGGATTCCTGACAACCAGCTGCTTAAAGAGGGCACTGCATTTGGGAAAGGGCTGAGGCCTCTTCACTACTTACCAAGTGTTATACATTGTGCTTGGTATCACAGCTGAGCCCATTCACTTGAATGGGACTTAGCTGCAATCAGGCCACATAACCAATGAATGTCGGACCCCCGCCAATCTTTATTCTAAGGATAGTTCATTAATTAATTAATTAATTAATAAGACCTGGAAAACTCCTTCAGGCTAAGGCCCCGCGGGAAGCTACATAGCACTAAAGCGCTGAAGGAAAACCGCGGCGGGAACGCATCGTTCTTTCCACAGCGCTTCGAACAGAAAGTTCATTGAGCTTTCCTCCACGGACTTTCCGTTACAATTATATCTAATGGAAAGCGCCGGTGTTCCCGTAGATATAATTGACATGCTGAGAGTTCCAAAACCACGTCGGTTTTGGAAATCGCAACGTGTCTGCTGTGCTGTTTGAAACGCAAAATGGGCATGGGATTTGCATGAATCCCATCCACTTTGCAGATACTGTAAAACACTGCAGGCAAAACGCTGCATTTCTGGCCTGTGGGGCCCTGGCCTTAGGGTGAGACCCCACGTTGCAGAAACGCAGCTTTTTTTGTTGCAGATTTTGCTGCGTTTTTTTGAGCCAAATTCAAGAATGGCTACAAAAGGAATGAGAACTCTATTGGAAGTTCTTATACTTCTACTTTTTGCTCAAACCACTCCTGGGTTTGGCGCAAAAAAAGTAGCAAAATATGCAACAAAAAAAAAAACTGCGTTTCCGCGACGTGGGGCCTCAGCCTTAGGCTAAGGCTACAAGTTCTGGAAACTCAGTGATTTTCCTGATGAGATGGGGGAAGAAAAACGCAGCAAAAAGCACAGTGTAAAGCGCTGTGAAAAAAACATGATGCATTTCCGCTACGTTTCTCCCACAGCGTTTTTTAGCTGCATTCTGATGCTGGGGGCCTTAGCTTTAGAGTGGTTAGTTAAACATGACTGCTAAAGATGGCCTTATTCCCATTTTCATGGGCATTGTAAACCTGATCAAATTTCACTCTCTCTAAACGTCATGACACTTATTAAAAATTGTACCTGTAGAGCGGACCTCCTTAACATATAGACCCATAGTAGCAGCATGGGATGTCCCTAAATTTTGCCCACCATTGGCTACACGGTGTGGGCACATAACATGGCCAAACTTTTGTAACATAGATTGATTTGGAATGTTTTTAATAAGAGCAGGTACATAAGAGGGGGCACCTAGCAGATATCTGTATGGACAGCACCTTCCCCATATCCACGTTCTGTACCCCCATGTTCAGCAGCAACATTTTAGCAAGTGACAGTAACGTAATTCCAATTGACTCAATACATTCTGCAGTTATCTTCGTGTGTACCCTCAAAAATCAGGACAGTACCGATTCATTCTGGACAATAACAAGGCTGGTATCTCACTATAACACATCTTCTGTACATCTCACACATATCTATCAACAGCAAACTCCAATGTGCAAGAGGTAGAGAGAGCACACGCAAAGACTAGAGAACCTCCAGACATTGCAATGTAGTTGAAGACAATAGTAATGATAGAATGTCAACCAGTAAAAAGAATAGAAAACATATTGTCAGGTTTATACATATATTTCACCTTGTTTCAAGCTATCAACGAATCATTGAGATGTTCTGTATTGCATCACATAATTTGCAATGGTGCAACAAGCAAATGGTGTAACCCAAAGTAGCACCCCCTTAGACCCAACCTATTACATTTCCCATCCATTGCTTTTGGTGGTTCTTATTATTTTGTCATACATGTTCAGGACACTGCTTCTTCCGGATACTGTACACATATTAGCATATCATGTTTCTCATGCACCTATTGAGGTCTAATGCATTTGATCATAAATAAGGGTTAATCCTTGCTGATCGGGGAGGAGTAGGAACAACTCCCCAATCACAATTGCATCAGAAACCCTCTTTGTGACTCAGTCTGTGAACCTCTGCAGGAGATCATCCCTGTGCAGATTTCCTCCCTCTCTGAAACGGTCGCAGCCAGGAAACTCAATGAGATCTGCTTCTCCCAGAGCACACACAGCAGTGCGAGGTCGATGAGACTGAAAACCTGAGAAATCTGTGGAAACTCCAGTACCCACAGACCTATAGGGTCGACGTGTAGAGTACATTTGTCGTACATGGACAGGGGCTCTTCTACGACACCATTTCTTGCGAGCTTTCCTAGAACCCCAAACAACCAACCCTATCAAAAGCAGCAAAGCATTGAGGGCTAGTAACCCCAAAGCTAATATTTGGTAATTTAGTACAGGGCGCTCATCTTCTGAAGGTGACGTCACAAGCCCCACACAATGTTCCCTAGGGGCCACAGGACAAGCCCGTCCATTGATTATACTCTCCACACACACTAAATATGGAGTGTCTCCTGTCAGCTCCAGTAAAGTTAAAGATTCTGCATGGCCCCGAGGATAGACAAAACGCTGAAAACGGCCACTCTGCCCAAAACGCTCGTACAGCACCCTGAACACGACATGCCTGTGGGTATGAGAGGCTGATGTCTGCCAACGTACACGAGCAGTGTTACTTCCTACCGATTCCACTGACAGATTCAGTAGATGCAGCTTATTAAATTCACACGGGTCGTTTAGGCCTAAAGGAGCAACATGGTGCAATGTTTCACTGTGGCCATGATGAACAGAATCAAGTGATGGCTTATTTTGATGCAAAGTCTCTGCTACAGGCATGGCCTGTTTAAAAGTTGGATCCAAGTCACCTACATGTGGCAACTCCAATGGTGACTGCAAGGTACCAGTGACTTCTGAGTGCTCATCTTCTGATGGAGGCCGCTTGGTCTCATGTGCTTGCTCATAGGGAAATTCAGCTGTAGGGGTACTATGAGGAAACATGGTGGAAGTTGGGACTTGAGCGTCAACTTGCTTGAGATGTAGCTGTGTTAATGACTCGGTTGGAGTCTGAACTGTATTTGGATTTTGTTTTTCAGCCTCTGGTTGCAGTTGGCTTGGGGTCATCTGTTTAGTACCATGGGGATTCCGGGATCCAGTTGAAGTCTTCATGTTTCGCTTTTTATCATTTTGAGGTGTTTTTTGACGCCCAGTGCCACCATCCCGCCTCATGTTCAGAGGGCCCTTTGTGCTCGATACCTTTTGCAACGATGCCAGGGTTTGGAGAATTGTTGATATCCCTGAAGGAAGTGTTGATTTGGGAGACAACAAATTAAGTTTGGAAACCATTTTCATTGTCTGTTCTAATGGTTCAGTACTTGTGTCACCCATCGCCTGGTTTTCAGCATGATGCATGACTAAACCATCTTCTTGCATGGTGGTAGCCAGTCCTGGAGGTGTGGTGCTGAGTGAGCAACCTCCTGTTCCCTGTAAATAGTTATCGTCAAGGTAATCCAAATATTTCCCTGCGACTTCCCCAGGCTCCCTGCACTGTACAAACACAGTCAACATGCGGCTACGGGAATGCAGAGTCCCCAGAATCCAGTGCTTGAGCCCCAATAAATGACAGTTACAGTTCCATTGATTTCCATCCAGCTGTAACCGGTAAAGGGATGGATTTCCAGAAAAAATATCCCCAGGCAGAAAGTTCAACAAATTATGCTGCAGATCCAGCACCCTCATCCGGTTTAGTCCATTAAAAGTTCCAGGGTGCAACCTTGACAGGGCATTGCGGCTCAGGTTCAGCACTTCCAAACTTTGCAATGATGCCAGGAGGCCTTCAGGGAGCTGGCCCAGAGAGTTGCCATCCAGTTGCAGCTCTTGCAGCATCCCAAGCCCTTGAAGAGACTTGCTATGTAGTGTAGAAATCCTGTTTGAGCTGAGAATGAGCTTGGAAAGCTTTTGTAATCCATTGAAAACACCTGGTCCCAGTTGCTGTAGATTATTTCCAGCCATGGTTAGTGTACTAAGAGAGCGCAGTGGTAAAAATATAGGATATCTCAAGGAATTCAAGGGGTTTCCCGACAGGCTCAATAATCGCAGTTTTACAAGTCCTGCAAATGCATTTTTACTGATATTGTTAATTTTGTTGTTTTCCAGATGCAAATAAAGTAGATTTGAGAGACCCAAGAAAGGAGAGCCATGTAGTATCTGGATATTGTTATTGTCTAGTCTCAATTTAACCAGTGACACCATGTTAGTCAAGCTGGAGCGAGTGACATTGTGAAGCCGGTTGCTATTTACATTGAGTACCTTAAGTTTTTTCAGTGGCAATAAAGCATTAGTAGAAAGTGTCAGCAGCCAGTTGTTACCAAGGTACAGTTCTTCCAGGTGAGTGAGCTGCTCGAATGCCTTGGGATGAATGGACTGGATCTGATTGTACTGCAGGTCCAGCCTCTGTAAATTATGATAAAGTGAAAAGTCTATGGCACTTATATTGGCGATATAGTTTCCTCCCAAGCTGTAGGTTTTAGGGGTGGCTAGGCTTGCAAAGTGGCTGGATTTTGGAACAGAAAATAACCCCCTGTTGGAGCACAGTATATGTTGTGGATGCTGACAATCACATGGCTCTGGACATTTCTCCACACTCCAAGAAACAGTGGAAGTCACCAATACCACCAAAAATATAGCCTTCTCCATCTCACCTGGGTCTTTGTGTAGGTTAACCTAGTGCTGAGCATCCCCTTCCTGCATTCAAGCTTATAAAATCCTTTCCAGGAGCGGAGACATTCAGCTGAAGGTTTGTACAGGAGCTCCAGTTTCTTAACATCTTGTTAACTCCTACATTACTGCTTGGCAGACATTCAGATGCGAATGCAGATAACAAGTATAGTCATTTGGAACATGAATGACTCACTGCGCAATGTAGAGCTCCTCTGCTGCAACTACTATTGTCCACTCTCTTGTGGGTGACCAGATGTGGCGGGGCAGTGTAGAAGATCTGCAGCTCCTTCGCAGACACACATGGAAACCTGAGGTTTTACACTTGGTCTAGAAGTCATCCCAAGTTTGCACAGCTTGCTCTTAAAGTTTAGAGAAGGATTCAGGTGTCCATGCCCACAGCGTAACCTCGTCTTCTGTTCAACTTGAAGATATCTATGGTGCAGCAAGTCTTGTGTAGTGTGAAGTAGAGAAGTTCAGTGCATTGTAGGAAGAGGAGGAAATACGTGCTTCCCACACTGGCTCCCTGGAGAGTCTTAGCAAGGAAAGAGGATCCTAGTGAGGCAGCTCAGAGCTGCTGGTGGGAGGAGGAAACATCCAGCACATGTTAGATAGAAAGAGAGAGAGCCACTGACTCTAATAGGGAAACAAAGGGGAAGCCGGAGCCAAGGCCAAATCATCTACTCAGTCTGAACACTTCTCTCCCCCAACAATCCTTGTAGCTATTGTACTGCTACATATTGATTTCATTAAAATATTTCCATCTAGATCGGAATACTACCTTAAAGATGCAAAAGAAAGAGAGCTGGAAAATGTTTGTCCTTCATTCACTTACTTCCCACTTTAGTCTAGTCTTAAGATGCCTATACACATGAGATTAATGTTTATGAACCCGTAAACTTTGGAAGGTCCAGCCAACCATCTAATGTGCATGGAGTCTCTTTTCCAAAGGCAGATCTTGGGGGCAAAAAATGTAGCTAACACAGTGGATCAGTGGTTAGCACTGCAGTGCTGGAGTCCTGGGTTCAAATCCTGCCAAGGACAACATCTACAAGGAGTTTGTATGTTCTCCCCATGTTTGCGTGGGTTTCCTCCCACACTCCAAAGATATATTGATAGGGACTGTAGACTGTGAGCCCTATATAAGATATTAAGATATTCCTTTAATATTGGACAATGGCTGACAATGTAATGTAAAGCGCTGCAGAATATGATGGCGCTATATAAGTAAGCATAATAATAAATCAAGTAGTTGGATTTCAACATGTCCATTCCCTTTGTCTTCAGGGTAGATAAGCTGAGGAATGCCTAGCCGAACCCTGCTACCATGTGCTTGGGGAAGGGGTTGGAGAGATAGCTGGCAGCCAAACAAGTGATAGCCATCTGAAGTATATAGTCAAGCTTATTTGGGGATTTGCATTGTTCTAGTACACTATAGAAGTTCGGGTTTGTCTAATGTGTATGATAGCATTGAGGCATACATTAGATAGAAGTGGGTAATAATGGGCCAACAGTTGGTAGTTGGTATAATACAATATATTATAATGTCCAAATGATTTTTTTTTTCTATTGTTGGAAGACATCATATAATTAAATGTGCCATTGTCAGACTCCAAAGGTGCCAATAATAATAATAATAAATTTTATTTATATAGCGCCAACATATTCCGCAGCGCTGTACAATTTGTAGGGTTCAAATACAGACAGAAAGATACATTACAAAAAGTCATTTCACACAATGGGTTTGAGGGCCCTGCTCGCAAGAGCTTACAATCTATGAGGTAGAGGGGGTGTTATAAAAATCTTGTCCTAACATGTAGATAAAAATACCATTTTATGCTTATCACTTTTGGAGATCCTTATGTCGGAGATTTTAGCCACCAGATTTAGACCATTTTCTCCTGCCCGTCAATGCATTCTTACTACACAAATGAGCATAACAGATGCCAAAGGTGAAAAAGTTGATCTATTTATGATGGTTTCTTGGTCATTGTTAGATTAAGTTATTAAATGTAGTTATTGATCCGCATGTCCTCAATACAATCAGATAACTTCATGCCACATGGCTTATGGCACAGTAAGTCCAAAACAACAGCCTTCAAAATGTACACATGAATAACATGCCATTCAGAAAATGGCCTTCTGAAAGCCCTAAGGTACAGCAAGCTTCAGAAAAACTGGAACATGAAAGGAGCATTTACAGGGGAGCTAGTGAATCATTTAGCTTAACAATGGTCACAGATCACACTGGCTCCTTATCACTGCTTAGTTAATGAAATGCAAATTGGATTTTCTCATAGAAGTGTTTGATAAGGTAAGAACAGCTAGGGACAGACCAGGGGAACTGACAATAAACTAATAGAGATAAGGAAGCTAAACAAACATTCACCAAGTCAGCAAATGGTCCACATCAGACAAGGGAGCAGCAGGAGAAAACATACAGCACATGTCTACAAACAAGGATCACTAAAGTGCAACTTTTGCTAAAAACTAAAAAAAATCTGCTTTTGGCCCCTTTGCAACCCTATTTAGCTCAAAAGTTATCTGTACTTCTCACGACAACATGACAACTGAGGAGTGCCTGGGAGTTAGTCTATGAAGTGAAAACTGCAATGGTTATACAGTGGCTTGCAAAAGTATTCATACCCCTTGAACTTTTTCACATTTTGTCATCTTACAACCACATACTTAAACATGGATGTAAATTACTGTTCACATCCAATCTGGCTGCACTTGAGCTATTTTCAAAGAAGAATGGGCAAAAATCTCAGTGTCTAGATGAGCAAAGCTGGTAGAGATATACCCAAATATAATTACAGATGTACACTCACCGGCCACTTTATTAGGTACACCATGCTAGTAACGGGTTGGACGCCCTTTTGCCTTCAGAACTGCCTCAATTCTTCGTGGCATAGATTCAACAAGGTGCTGGAAGCATTCCTCAGAGATTTTGGTCCATATTGACATGATGGCATCACACAGTTGCCGCAGATTTGTCGGCTGCACATCCATGATGCGAATCTCCCGTTCCACCACATCCCAAAGATGCTCTATTGGATTGAGATCTGGTGACTGTGGAGGCCATTGGAGTACAGTGAACTCATTGTCATGTTCAAGAAACCAGTCTGAGATGATTCCAGCTTTATGACATGGCGCAATATCCTGCTGAAAGTAGCCATCAGATGTTGGGTACATTGTGGTCATAAAGGGATGGACATGGTCAGCAACAATACTCAGGTAGGCTTTGGCGTTGCAACGATGCTCAATTGGTACCAAGGGGCCCAAAGAGTGCCAAGAAAATATTCCCCACACCATGACACCACCACCACCAGCCTGAACCGTTGATACAAGGCAGGATGGATCCATGCTTTCATGTTGTTGACGCCAAATTCTGACCCTACCATCCGAATGTCGCAGCAGAAATCGAGACTCATCAGACCAGGCAACGTTTTTCCAATCTTCAATTGTCCAATTTCGATGAGCTTGTGCAAATTGTAGCCTCAGTTTCCTGTTCTTAGCTGAAAGGAGTGGCACCCGGTGTGGTCTTCTGCTGCTGTAGCCCATCTGCCTCAAAGTTCGACGTACTGTGCGTTCAGAGATGCTCTTCTGGCTACCTTGGTTGTAACGGGTGGCTATTTGAGTCACTGTTGCCTTTCTATCAGCTCGAACCAGTCTGGCCATTCTCCTCTGACCTTTGGCATCAACAACGCATTTCCGCCCACAGAACTGCCGCTCACTGGATGTTTTTTCTTTTTCGGACCATTCTCTGTAAACCCTAGAGATGGTTGTGCGTGAAAATCCCAGTAGATCAGCAGTTTCTGAAATACTCAGACCAGCCCTTCTGGCACCAACAACCATGCCACGTTCAAAGGCACTCAAATCACCTTTCTTCCCCATACTGATGCTCGGTTTGAACTGCAGGAGATTGTCTTGACCATGTCTACATGCCGAAATGCACTGAGTTGCCGCCATGTGATTGGCTGATTAGAAATTAAGTGTTAACGAGCAGTTGGACAGGTGTACCTAATAAAGTGGCCGGTGAGTGTATTTGCAACCAAAGGTGGCTCTACAATGTATTAATATAGGGGGGCTGAAGACTTTTGCATGTCACACTTTTCAGATTTCTAGTTGATTAGAATTTTGAGAACCTTGTATCATTTTCCTTCCACTTCAGAATTATCTGCTACTTTGTGTTAAAATCTCAAGAAAATACATTTAAGTTTGTGGTTGTAAGGTGACAAAATATGAAAAAGTTCAAAGAGTATGAATAGTTTTTCAAGCCACTGTAGCTATGGCCTAGAAGCAGACATAGGGGTCCCTCTGCCATTGTGGTAACAAAAGTAAAAGGTATGTGGATCTCTATAACTCTGGTCAAGGTGGAGCTCAAGGTGGTGGAATCTTTGCAGAACTGTGAGATTGATGCCCTTAGAGGGTATCAATATCAGATTGATGGGGAGGGGACACCAGATCAGCTGTTTGAATATACGGTGACACTTGGGTGAGTACTGCTTCCACGAGAGTATGGATGATAGGTGTCAGGAAATCATCCCAGTGTATACTTCTGACCAACCCTGCAATCCCAATGTGAAAAGGCCTTTGGATCAATGTGTACAGATCCCAAGACTGACAATCAGATGTGTATGGGGCCATCCTGTCTGTCCCACAACAAACAGTGAAGTGCAGCATGTCTGGTCCTTTGTTTGGTTGGGATACAAGTACTCTAACAATGTACTCTTATGTCTGATATGGGCAGCTTAGTTTTCTCTGTTAGGCCACTCTCACAGATCACTAGTTGGTCAGTATTTTGTAACCGTATCTCTACAACAAAACCAATATTGGCATCAAAATCTACATTGTTTTTTTCTCTTTTAAACTCCATTTCTGGTTTTGGCGTGCACATACTGATAAGGCCAGGTTGGAGGACTGTCACTATGCTAACTGTAGTTGGGGGTTCTGAGAATTGCTTGCAAAAGTTGACACTTTACTGTGCATTAGTAACAGGTATGTTCTTATCTAACCCAGTATAAATAGGTCCTACCTTATTTTGGCAGGACTAATCTCGGGCACAGCATGAGGAACGCGTTCAGCGACAGGCCAGCTTGACAACTGTCGAAACGCCGAAGCAGGTGGATCATCAACACCAACAACACGCTCATTATATGACGTCCCAGCGAGTTGCTGAGATACCGGAACAATCACAGGCATGGTGTGAGGAACAAGTTCAGCAGCAGGACAGCTTAGGAGCTGCCAAAATGCCAAAGCAGGCAAACCATCAACGGCAGCAATTTGTGGAATATAGGCGGCTCACCCACTCCAATAACCCACAGACGAAGTCGCGGGCAAAGGCATGCACATTCAGTTTAAATAATAGTACACCAAGCCTGGTGATTTGGTATGGCTGGTTAATGACACTACATGATGTAGAAGTGCTATCAAAGATCCGTCCTCCCAACCGCGGTCAGGCTGTATAATCAACATCAGGCTAAGCGGAGATCACTCTGCACAGAGAACTAAATGATCCTGAGGCTTTCTTTTTCTTCTTAGTTCCTATGACTCCTAGTGTCTTTCCTTTCTGCTATGAGCTTGTATGTGTACTTGTAATATATTACTGTATTATCCATGCTGCTGTACCACCCTGACTTACCCCATGGTGGGACTATTAAAGGACTATCTTATCATATGTGTATGGGAGTGTCCTGACTAGGGCATGTTACCTTATCTTTTTGTTCATAGGAGTGATATGCTTCTTGGAGGTGTCTGGCAGCAACTTAAAGGGAATGTGTCATCAGAAAATGACCTATTTTTAATGAAATTTTATGTTAAAAATATTTTTTGAAAAAATATAAAGAATTTTTGGTGAGGTTTTTAAAACTTTTCCATGCAATTATATTTTACAAATTCCTAAAAATCCTGCAATTTCGATTCTGAGTCAGTAATAATAAGATGCTGTGACTTCCTGCTTTCTGTACAGATTCTTTGCAGGAGCCATCTTATCAGAACACCCAGATCACAGCTTTCATGTATATGTAGATAAGACACATAATCCACCAGTCACTGTTTATCCACTCCACCCTCAACACCAGAGGTCACAAAGCATGCCTAGAACACTCTGCCATTACAGACAGTAGGGCCTGCTCCGGACCATTGTGTCTATCACCCATGGCCCATCTCCAGGAGACAGGAAGTCATAAACTATTCTAAGCTTAGTGGCAGCAGTTGGAATAGCAAGATTTTTAGGATTTTCTAAGCTATAAATAATAACATGGAAAATTAAATAAAACAATCAAAAATCCTTAAAAAAATGTAATAGAAAAACACGTTCCCTTTAATTTGGCCCTACACAGTAGATGTGTAATGGCTATAACCACCAATTCTGGATTTTAAGTGCCAGATCCTTCAGTTCTTTGGGAAATAAACCATTTATGGCCGCCGCTTTCTTCCCCTGCCTGTTCAGTACCAGATCAATCATTTGGCTGAGAACTATCAAGTATATGGCCGGCTTTACTCCCCTCTTCACAGCATATGCGTGCAAGGCCAAGTTATTCCGGATATTAAAGCGCAGCCTGACAAAAAAAGAATATAAGTGCGACTAAAGCCTTAGTAGCCTTAGATCAGCAGTATTAGTTTCATGTCATAAAAAGACATTGAAGTCTATATCCGTGTCACAAAAATGTGTCCACAAGTAGTGAAAACCCATCTAGATTGTAACCAGCGCTCAGCATTGATCTGCCGTATGTGGTCAGACACAAAACCATGATGAATCCTTCACGACAGGTTGGTGGCAAAGTGAATACATCGCTGCTTAACATATGTCCGTCTGGCGGTGACCTTACAGAGGCCACACAAGGGGACAGTCATATAAAGCCATTTGTTACAGGGTTTTCTCTAAATAATGTGATACAGTCTAATAGGGAAAACTGGGTAGAAGATAAGATATGGAGGTTGTTCAGCAACATCCGAGCGCTCTTATCCCATATTATACTGTAACATACTCTTCCTCTCTGGTAGGATTTCATGTATTGTAAGCATATTGCACCCTTATGGCAGGATCTTGTGATGTTCACTATGTCACAAGTGTTTCCTGACTCATGGACTTAGGTCACTTTTTGGTGATATTACAGAGGACCAAGAAAAACCTGTTATTGAGTATTACATGAATCAAAGGGTTTTTGCATCCAAGAAAAAAAAGTTATAGAAACATTTTTTTTTTTTTTTTTTTTACAATGACTCAAGGCTATCAATTTTCATCCATAGATTGATGCTAAAAATGTGGATGGCCCATATAACCTTATTTTAAAAAAAAATAAAAAAAAATCCTTAAAGTGTTTTTTTTCCCACCATAAACTGGCCCCATTATGTGGAGGATAAAGGAATGCCCTTTCCAATGGCCCCCAGATGGAGGTGGCTCTCTTGTATCTCAGGGCTCGTTCACATCTGCGTTCGGTCTCCGTTCCGCAGGTTTCCGTTTCCTGCATAAAACAGAGGCAGGAGACTGAAACCTGCAGGACTCTCTCACCCATTCATTTGAATGGGTGAGAAAGCTGTCCGGCCGTGAGCGGCGGTGAGCGTTTTATGCTCTCCGCCGCAAAACTGGGTTTTTTCATCCGGACACAGAGTCGGACATGCAGTACTCTGTGTCCGGATTAAAAAAAAAAATCTGGTTTCGCGGCGGAGAGCATAAAACGCTCACGGCCGGACCCGATCTGTGCTTTCCGTCTTCTGGCATGCAGAAGACTGAAAGCACAGAACGGAGACCAGAACGCAGGTGTGAACCTAGCGTCAGATGTACAATCTTCTAGACCACATTTTCTACCATTTACAATGGACACATAAAAGATGACATTTCTGCATGGATAATATAGAAGGCAGAGCTTCTACTTCTCTTCTTCCACCTTGTTTGGTCGAATGTTTCACCGCACTACACTGTGGGATGCAACCAAATGAACGCAATGGGAAAAAAATGAAGCAGAAACACATTCTTTCTGCAGCATTTTTCACTGCATTTTGCCGTTTTTTACTACAGTTTTTCTTCCCTTAATAAATTGATAGGGAAAAGTGAGGGTTTCCGTAGATAAAACAGGCAGGCTGCATTTTTCAAAAACTCATGTGTTTTTAAAAATGTAGGATTTCTGCAGCTTTTTCCCCCCGCAATATGTGGATTTTTCCTGTAATATGCTGCGTTTCCGCAATGTAGGACCTTAAAGGGGCTCTATGAGCAAAATCATGTTAATAGAGCCCCACATATGCGTGAATAGCCTTTAAAAAGGCTATTCTGGCACCATAAATCTTATATTAACCCCCGGTCCCGTTTTTAAATAAAAGGATAAAAACATATATGCAAAACTTACCTGAACGTGCACCCTGGGCGGGGATAAACGATGCGATGTCAGCTTCAGGCACGCCTGCCTCTTCTGTCTTCTTGGAGGAACGCCCTCTTGCTCCGTGTCTTCTTCCGGCTTCTTCTCGTGAAATCCCGCGCCTGTGTAGTAGCGCTTCCCTATGAATCGCTACTGCGCAGGCTCAGTCCCCGTAGACGCACGCGACAGTACTGCGCATGCGCAGTACAATCGCAAACTGCCATTAAGTGAAATGGCAAGTGAGCCTGCGCAGTAGCAATTCGGAGGGAAGCGCTACTACGCAGACGCAGGATTTCACGAGAAGAAGCCGGAAGAAGACACGGAGCAAGAGGGCGTTACTCCAAGAAGACAGAAGAGGCAGGCGTGCCCGAAGCTGACGCCGCATCGTTTATCCCCGCCCAGGGTGCACGTTCAGGTAAGTTTTGCATAGATGTTTTTATCCATTTAAAAACGGGACCAGGGGTTAATATAAACATTTACGGTGCCTGAATAGCCTTTTTAAAGGCTATTCACGCATATGTGGGGCTCTATTAGCATGATTTTGCTGATAGAGCCCCTTTAACCTTAAATGGGTTGTACAGAATTAAAAAACAAAACAAAAAAAAACAACGGTGATGTCTTGAGCTCCAGTTCAGATCCCTTTACTTGAATAAGGTTAATCTGCAATATCAATATCATAAACCGGCCATGGACAAGAGTGGCGCTGTTTCTAGAACAAAGGCGCTATTTACTAATCTCACACACCACACTTAACAGAAATGTTGGTGGATTGTTTTATCAATATAGACGTTCACCTAGAAGGGTCTGGAGTATAAAGTTAGAAGCTTCTAGGTTTCTTTTCTATTTTTTGGCAAAATACTAAAAATAACAGTAATATTAGAATGCTAGGCGCACATTGGAATGGGAATCTCCTTTCAGGGTTACAGAGCGATGCCGTCTTTGCAGAGCGATGGAGGGGGTGGGCAGCATGGCTCGCTCACACGCTGATTTTCCACTGAATTTAGAATTTATGTCCGAAGGAAGAATGCAACCTTAGTATGCAGAGTTCAGGAGGACAAGTAAACAGACAGCATTAGGGAAAGGGAGCTCTGTAGGCCATAATAGAAATCGCTCAATGAATGGAGACAGTAACTTTAAGAAAAAAAAATATCAGTTTTTCTTCCTTTGAGTCTGCCAGAATCAAAATGACTAAATCAAAAAGAGAAGCCAGAAGAATATACTGTAGTATATAGCGGTTAAACATGAGAAATATTGTAAGAAAACCTAAAATACATACACACATTAACAAAAAAAAAAAAGTTTATTGGGGAGAATTGTACAACGGAAAGAAGGCTTTAACCATAGGGCAAATGTTGCATCCACACCAGGCATTACGGTAGTGGGGTCCCCCCTAAGGGTTGTTTGGTTGACCCAGTGCAAAGGTTTCATAAGTGGTCCTCCCTCCAATGCCACCATTTATCACTCCATCGCCACCATTTAGACATACTTGACCCGAACAAATTATAATGCCCCTTCAGTGGCACCAACATAGTATATTACCCCCCCCCCGGTGGCCCTCTCACAGTCAAATGATCTTGTACTAGTGCCATAAAATATAATGGCCCATTACACATTAACCTGTCCCCCCCTCACGGTTGCCCCCACTGTTTTATATCCCCTCCTGATGCCCACAATATAATGATTTAAAAAAAACAAAAAAAAAACCCACAACCCTCACCTTTCCCGTTCTTTGTCTCTGCACCCAGAGGCTTCA
The DNA here is from genome assembly GCF_031893055.1 of Leptodactylus fuscus. Classification (NCBI taxonomy): domain Eukaryota; kingdom Metazoa; phylum Chordata; class Amphibia; order Anura; family Leptodactylidae; genus Leptodactylus; species Leptodactylus fuscus. The sequence goes on along the minus strand of NC_134268.1, from coordinate 176,176,671 downwards.
GGGAGCAACAGACGTGATGTAATTGATATCACTACATCGTGTCTACTTCTCCCAATACACCGTCAGCAAGAGGCAGAGACTGAATGGTAAAGCAGGGAGCCTTTAGGATGCACATGAGTTGGAGTTAGGATGGCCCAGACCTGCTGCTCAGAACATTGAAATGCTGGACTGTGCCACAGTTCCAAGGCTGCACCCGCTACCATAGGGCCCATTCCAAGTGCACCATTTTCTCTATGGTTAAAACGGTCCTGGCTGCCCTGGATTGAGTAGGACAGTCCTGCTTTTCAGGTGCTGTCCCGCTGTTCTGGGTGGTAGGTATTGATTTCAACAGTGCATCCTTAAAATGCAGATAAAATTTAATACAATAGAGAAGCATGGCTTCTACTAGCTCCATGACTCCAGGCAGCTCCGTGGGAACAGTGATGTGTTTTGTTTTGTTTGCATGTAATATATGGATTCATTCATCACTGAGGGGGCTTTATGTGGGGGCTATTTGAGGGGATAATATATTGAGCAGGCCACTTGGGGAGATGTTAAATTATGTGTGTGTGTGTGTGTGGGGGGGGGGGGGTCTGCTTAAAAGCTTGACTGCTCATTAAAATTCAGGTAAGAGTAAAGTCACAAATTGTATCTCAATGAACAAAAGATTGAATATTGAAAATTTTTGCTGAGATAAATGTTGTAATTTGTTGAGAACCAAATGGTCAATGGAAACATAAAAGGACCTTCCCCAAATTGTTCCCACAAAGTTGGAAGCATACAATTTCCCATAATGTTTTGGTCTGCTGAGCCAATAAAATTTCCCTTCACTGGAACGAAGAGGGGAAAAAAGTGTGTCTTGAGTATGATGCGCTTTGGGTTCCACAGATGAATAAGTTCAGAATCCACCCTAAAATTGAGCAGGATGTTTTTGGTTGTTTTTTTTTCAGATTCTGGCTGGAATATGACAATGGAGTGTTACCAGGTCTACTTGTCAGAGGGACATTTCTATAAGTAGTCGAACACTGCTAGCACGGGCTGAGAAAAAAAAAAAAAAGTTGCAAAATTCAGCTTAGAATTTCATATAAAGTAACCAATACATTGTTCTTACAAAAATTCTTTTTTTATTAACATTAACTTTTTGAAATCAAATCATCTTTTTACTGTTCCTGCGCATTGCTCTGATGTGGAATTACCAGATCGTCTCACAATTCAAGGCCGTACAGTTACTTATAAACCTGTCAATCAACACAAATGATCTTTCAGGTTGGTCGTAAGGAAGGATGTGGCCACCGCCTCTGACTATTACCTAGAAGAGGAAAGACAAAAAGAAATTGAATTAACTGAACAGTATTAGAAGTGACGAAGGAAGGGAATCAGATTTTACCATATGGAATCCAGGGATATCAGCAACCACAATGCAATGCAAGTTGTTTATTTTGCATATGGCACATCTAGTAGACCGGCCATAGTGCAATTGGTCAGTTCGGAAACAACGGCACATGCGCAAACACTTGTCTGGGACCTGACACCCCTGTTCTTTGACTCAGTCAGTTCCAGTGATCAGACTCCCAACAATTCTGTTTGTCACATGTAGTTAATATTCCATAAAAGATAGGTACCAGTAACATAGGTGTTTATATTACAAAAACGAGCAACAATAAAAATAGGAATCTTTCATCTGTAATACAAAAATTACATGATTTTGTCTTATGGTCGTATACTTCTCATTGTCCTGCATCTTAAACAGGACAAAATATTACCACTCACCAATAGGCTTTTCTCAATAAAACAATAAAGCAAATATTAAAAAAGGTAGAGCTTCTCCTAGTGAACAGTCATTTGCATCTTCTAGTCGTTGGGACAGTTTTATTAAGTTTTACACATCAGTCTTAGTAAAGGTCTGGACAGGCGCAGGGCACGACTTACTTACGAATCAGTACCCAAATAGAGATCTATATCAGTTAGGAAAGTGGCCTAGATTTTTAATATAACTCACACTAGAACTGTATATACTGTATTATATTGACTAAACAGGCACTGAGGAGGCAGGTGGTTAGATGTGGGGGTTACTTAAGGGAACATCAAATTTTGTAGGGGTCACTTATGAACCATTATGTGGGATCCACCTGTGGGGGTATTAAATTATGTAGGATCCACTAGTAGGGGCATTAAATTATGTATTGTTTATGCGTAGAATAAGAGAAACTGTACAGTCTCTACTTATGAAGTTACTATTGACCCTGGCTACACCTAGACAGCCAAGGAAGTTCTTGACATAATGCCAAAGCATTGCTAGACGGAAGAGGCCTCACTAAGAGTAGCAATATTATTACTGCTTTCTAAGACACACAGAGCACTCAAGATGTAGAAGAAACCAAGCCAGGACCTGAATAAGTGACTTGCATATTAGATGTCGCACGTCAAAGAAGGAAGAAATTAGGATATATCCCATGGAAAGCTTGGGTCACATACACTCTCCTGGTTCAGCAGCCACCTTGGAATCTGTGCGATTATAAAATCTTGCACCCTGAATTTTGCAAGGCAGTTTAGTCTTTTATTATCCAGACATAGTTTCTAACAAATCTAGAAAAACTTGCTAAGTTAATATAAAATGAGCTTCAATACCCCAGGGCAGTGTCAAATGGGCCTGTCCCACTTGCAAGATCACTACAATATACCAGGATTTACTGGGTTTCAATGCAGAAGGAATCAAGAAATATCATATTAAAGCACACAGTGATATTTCCACAATCTACATTATAGCCCTACAATTGTCCCTCACCTAATTCTGCAAAAAAACTTTACAGCCTTAGTTTACAGGCAGCCTATACAGAGGACACAGATGAGTTGAATACAGCGGTGTAGCAGGAGCGGACACTGTGCTCCCCATGTGCTTCAACTCTGGGAGCTGTAAGCGCAATGTGATGACGTCACTCACATTGCGCCTGCAACTCCCGGGACAAGAAGAGACTGTAGACTGCACAGCAGGCGAGCAAGGAGAGGTTAGTGTCAGTGTTAAACTTTTGCTACTCAAGACCGACATTAAACTTTGTGGGCAGATGGAGGACATTAAACTGTGGGGGCAGATGAACAAGGACATTAAACTGGGGGCAACTGGAGGAGGACATTAAACCGAGAGCAGTTGGAGGGGGAGATTAATGTCCCCCTCTAGTTGCCCTCACGGTTTAAAGGGATTCTACCATTAAACTACCTTTTTTTTTTTTTTAATGAACACGTCGGAATAGCCTTAAGAAAGGCTATTCATCTCCTACCTTTAGACGTGGTCTCCGCCGCGCCGTTCCGTAGAAATACCGGTTTTAACCGGTATGCAAATGAGCTCTCCGCAGCAATGAGGGCGGGCCCCAGCGCTGAAACACCGATGAGCGCGTCCCCATTGCTGCCCAGAGCTCTTTCCAGAGCCCGCCCTCATTGTTGCGGAGAGCTCATTTGCATACCGGTTAAAACCGGTATTTCTACGGAACGGAACGGCGGAGACCACGTCTAAAGGTAGGAGACGAATAGCCTTTCTTAAGGCTATTCCGACGTGGTAATTAGAAAAAAAAAAAAGTAGTTTAATGGTAGAATCCCTTTAATGTCAGTTGCCCCAGTTTAATGCTTCCATCCAGCTACCCCAGATTAATGTTCCCTTCTAGTTGCCCCCAGTTGAATGTCCCTATGCAACTACCCCAGTTTAACATTCCCTCTAGTTGCCCCCAGTTTAATGCCCCCTCTATTTGCCCCCAGTTTAAACTGGGGCAACTGGAGAGAGACTTTAAAATGTGAGGTCAATTTGAGGAGAACATTATAATGTGGGGGCATATGATGTTAGGGTGACCGTAGGAGCATCATATTGTGTGGGAAGCACAAAGAGAAATCAATGGGAATGGGCAGGGTCAATTTAGAAGCTAGATTTTCTGCATCGTGCTACACATGCTGCAAATTTTTCCTTCTTTCTGCCCTTTGAAGGTTGGGAGGTATAGTACTGAGCACCTTGTAAACTACAATGTGGTGAGCTCCATAAAAAGGTTTTTTTCAGGACTCCTAACACGTCTGCTTTCTTCTGGTCAGGAAGTGACAACATGTCATTTTGGCCAAGTTGCAGCTCAGTTGCATCCATTTTAATGGGAAGGAGATGTAGCATTGCCATGTGACCGAGGACATTATGTTACTTCCTGAGAAGAAGTAGAAAGTAGCCTTGTTTTCGAAGTCCTGCACAACCCCTTTAAGGTCCTCAGCGTTATGTAATCAGAAGACTGACTTGCCAATTCACACAACATCTGTTGAGTGGACCAGAAATAGCTTTTTTTCGGCAAGTCTATGACCGTCTAACCGTGAATATAGGAGTTGCATAAAGAAGTTTCTTGCAGTGCACACAGCAGATGCTGTGGGAATCGGGAAATCAATCTGCTGATCACATGACTTGACCAGGGACCCAATCATAGTCAGTATTACATAGGATGCGCTGGTCCTGTAAACGCACCATGCTTCAGTTTGCAGGATGCCTTTACTAATGGGCAAATGATTAAAAAAAAGTTACTGTTGCTTTAACTCATCTGCACCTTCTCTAAAAGGATTTTGCCATAAGTGTCTCTTACCCTTTATCCAAATGACAGGAGATAAATGTTGGATTGCTGGGGGTCTGACTACTGGGTCCCTCAGCGATCAGGAGAACAGGGGACAAAAAGTCCTCCAGTATTATCCCTGTGCATGAGGCGCCTGTCTGCGTGTGTGACCAGTGCTCCATTTAAGTCTATGAGGCTTCTGGAGAACAGTTCTAACAGCCCCATAGAAGTAAATGGAGTGATGGTCAAGCATTTGCGCAGAGATTGCAGGAGGACTTTCAGTCCTGTTCGCAATGGATAGGAAAGAAGTGTCTCTAATAGCACAACCCTTGTAAGCTACTCATATACATGGAATCACCAACAAAGCCAATGTATTAATTAAAAACTAACATGGAGTATGCCAAGTCAGGAAAGAGAAGCCGATGCCTGAGGAGGGTAGCAGAGGCTTCCTCTCCATACTATAAACCGTAAAGCTGAGGGTACATGTGTATTGGGGAGATGGAAGGAGTAGCTGTCAGATAAATGACTATTTGTCCAACAGTTACGTATGATCTGTATTTCCATCTTTAGTGTAAGTATTTCTGATTAAGAAAATATACCAACAACCTATGGTGTATGACCCTTTACATGTAAGAAAGAGGGCTCAAATGATATAATACTGTCTAGGATAAAGGTAGTGCATAGATTGTCTCTTTAAATCCTTTCCAAAGAGAAGACCTTCACATGAAAACAGAAAAAAAAAAAAAAACAAGAACAGGAGCCTGAACTGAATTTCCTGCTTTTTTTTTAACACCTAACCATGAAATGTCTCAGAAGGGTCTGCAGAGATGGTCTCAGCTCCTGTGCACTGATAGTAATCTGCCACTTGTGGTTACACAATGCTATGTGCACAGTCAACTCATAAAATGAAAAAACAAAGGCTGGCATGGCTGGAGGGAGCAGATGTGTAACCAGTGGCCTCTTTATTAACCACAAGAACTGTACAGGAGGAGCAAACAACATCTGCCAGCAAAATGGCCCCATAGCACACTAACATCCAGTGTTCAGCAAACAAAGGTAACGCCAACTGCGGAGCCGGGGCCAATTAATCTGTGACCCGCATTTCCTGTCTGACCTGAGGACAAGGGGGTTAGTAAAGAGCAATGAACGGTCATTACCTAAACCACATCTGTAAGAAACAGTCACTTAATCTATATTATATCCATATTATATTATCTATCTAATATATTTTTTAAATTGGAGTCCCAGTGGCTATTTGTTTATTTATTTATTTTTTAGTGTGACCCTTTGGGTCCCTCTCCAGATTAAGGCACTGAGTTCAGAAGCCCGGCAGACGTTTGAGCCCAGACGGAAGCTTTCCTTCCTGAAGTCCGGCTTCTAATTCAAAGGTTATAGAATGTACTTACTTTATGTATTTGTAGTTTATACACTTCTGTAGCTCCAACATATTCTGCAGCGCTGTACAAATATCAATCACATCATTCCCCACAATCTAAATTCCTAATTAAACAATATGGTCGGAGCTACAAGAGAAGAACGTGCTGTGGAATTTCCATCAAGGAAACTCAGAAGCGTGTTCCTCTAAGGCACCACATCAAAAAGTTCACAGCAGCTAACAAAATATGCTTGGAGAAAGCAGGAGTACGTGAAGAAACCCAAGCAAACACAGGCAGGAGGGACATAAAAACTTTATGCGTATATTGTTCTCCTCAATGTTTACAGCTTGTTGCCTAAGGTTTCAGGCCACCTCTCCTTATCGAGTTCTAGCAGTTGTTCCTGGCCACCTATATTCTCTTTTCTTTCTCCTTCCTTCTGATCCCTGATAAGTATAAAACAAACTATAGAGCAATTTAAAACAAACCTGAGCCAAGAGGACAGGAGAGGAGACAAGAGGGCAGGAGAAATCCTGATAAGAGAGAAACCCCTTTCATTTTTAAGTTATTTTCACAGTCTGCCATGTACTCTGTACTTTATCTCCTTGCAAATCTCAGTTCAGGACTGGTCATATAATTGCAACAACCCCCCTGATGGTAACATTTCCCATGATTCTAGTGGCCAAACTCCAAAGCTCAGTCTCTTTCCAGCTTGCCACTTCCCTTTCCCCAGAAAAAAAAACTCTGGAAGAATCAACAGTAAGACTCCATGCATGGGAATATGTGCTTTGTCAGTGTGCTAGCTGGATTTTTATTGCCCCATAGACATATCCGTATATATTCAAGTCCATGTAGGGGGCCGTGAGCCACGGGAAAAACTCAGCATAAGTCCTACTCCTGTCCATTTTGCAGCCCAGGTTCACTGTAAGAAGTTTCATCCATGCCATATTACCACGAACCCGTTGTTGCATTCAGCCTCGACAGTGCAACTAAATTCCTGAAGATGATTGGCCTGGCTGAAATGCTTGGCAAAGTGTATTTATAAGAGGGGGCGCTGTCACTAATACAATCTATAGCCTATATTTGTGCGGCCACAGAATAAAGAAAAAAAAAGGAACCAAGTGCAACAGGAAAAGGAAAAAAAAAAAAAAAAAAAAAAAAAAAAAAAAGGACACCTGATCGGATGAATGCATGTGGATTACTAGTAAACTAAATATTTTTTTTTATTGTTGTATTTCCATTTGACCAAATCAATAATTTTACATTGATTACATAGTTAAATAGCAATATACTAGCAGGAAAACCCCTTTAAGTTACAGTAATGCCTATGATACAAGGTAAGTACAAGATAAGCAGATCAATGCGGTTACTATCTAGATGTAAAATGGTTTTCTGAAGGGGGTAAAGTCTTCCGATTTTCCTTCCTGTTAAATACACTGGAATCGACAACCTCTATTAAAGCTCCATTTACAGGACCATCAAGATGACATTTCCTGGTTGTAAAAATCCTTCCAATCAAATGTATTTTCAATTATCACAAGAATTTCTTCTACATTTAGGATCAAAAGTGTAGAAATAAACCAAACAAACACATTTGACTTCACATACATATGTTCAAGGAGCCGCCGATTTTCTGCACAGCATTGCTAAGGACAAAAAATTCCCAGTTGGAGGCCAATTTACTGAAGTATTTCCATGTGTTGTTCATTACAACAGAAAATACCTGTTTTATCTCTGGGTCTCTGTGGTTTCTTCTGTTAATATACCAACCATTGCTCAAAGTTTGCATTTTTTTGGTTGTTGAAGCAAATAGTTACTCTGGCTTGTTTGTATTTGGTCAATTTAATTGTAGAAGTTCCAGGATGGAGCCAAACTCCACATAATCCACATGAATGCAGCCCCCAGACTTCACTACTACACTCACGACTATATATAAGACGGTCATCCTCTTTTTATATTAGTTTCTCTGCTATTACAGGCACATATTCTGTTTTGGAAGATCAGCTGCCTCAATTTACACTACGCAACATGGTCGCTCAGGGAAACTCAGGATAAGTCGGCGGCTGCCCCAAATCCACGAGCTCTCCCCCTTATGGATGGGGCAAAATGCTTCCGAATTGTTTTGCTGTTCATAAACAGAACTGCCAAATGTAAGAAGGCAAAACAATGGAGGAGACTTACTATCTCCCTACGCTAGAAAACTGGAATAAAAAAGGTACAACACTTAAAGGGGTTGTCCAGGATAACTGGAAATCCAAATACTAATCCAAACACCCTCCCCCTCAATATATGCATAATAATCAAAAATGTATATTTACCCATATCCCTGGGGCAGTCATGTGACCGCCCCAGGGACATTTTCTGATTATCTGGTGACAATCCACTTCATCACTACTCCCCCCCCCCCCCCAACTACACCATTATACTCCCCCCCCCCCCCCACTACACCATTATACTCCCCCCCCCCCCCCCTTCTGGAGAGATTGCTTTTCCTCCTGTACTAATTCTGGAGGGTGTGCGGTCTTCTCCTATTCTCTAAGCTCTGTGCTTATTGCTGACTATAATTCACCTGTACTGTGCTTCCACGCATGCGCAGTAGAGATGGATCATCACTGGAGAAGAGCACGCATAGACAGAATCAGTAGAGGAAGAGCAGTCTCACAGTAAGTAAGAAGTGTGGACGGTAAGTATATAATATGGGTCGGGGGTTGGGCTGAGTAGGTTCCATATGCAGTCTGTAGCCAGACTAAGAAGCAAAAAATGGACATGAATAGGATCTGCCCCATATTTTGTGGTTTCATCCTACAGTCCCACATGGATCTGTACAAACTACGGATGCATATATGGAGCCATAGAAAAGAATGAGTCCGTATACTATCCATTATTATGTATCTGTAAGCGATAGCACACGGATCAAGGCTACAATTGTACAAAATGCAGCCTAAGGACTCATGCACTTACAGTAACTATGCATTTTAGATTGTAGTATGGTGGACAAACAAGAACAATATTAGGACCTAGATATGGATGAACCTTACAATATTCATTTCATGTATATTTGCAAGGTTCACTTGGCAGTTTTGGTGGTGCTATTATAATACTCTTGGGTCTGCTCAAACTTGAGAGTACAATAAACAAAGGGCCAAAAGAGATGCAGAAAAATAAATACTTATGCTCCCCTTCTCTCATCTATCCTTGGCCCCCTAATGGTATCTGTTGCTCCACTTTGGTCCTCTTTATTTGTCTTTTGTCCTACTAGGTGACTTCACAGAACCTGGAGAACCAAACAGACCTGTGACTGGGACTCAGTAGTAACGTAGGATGCAGCAATGTCATGGCGTTTTGATGCATGCATTATGACGTTAGTGTGCCCCATGTGACTACTGATGTACAAACACAAGCCCATTTGGTTCTCCAGGGCCCATGATGTCATCCTTTGAGTCCAGGTGGCACTTCTTAGGGCCTTTTCCATCAGCCATCATCTTTGAAGTGGCCTTCTGGAGGAGAGGCATACCAGCCAGGGATAGAAATAGTCTTGATAGACTGGTTAGAAGGGCCAGCTCTGACCTGGTGAGCCCCCTGGACCCAGTACAGGTGGTGGGTGGCAGAAGGATACTGTCCGTGGTGAGCTCCATGCTGGAGAACAACGCCCATCCCACATATGAGACAGCCCTGGGCAGTACTGTCAGTGACCGACTGCTTCACCCCAAGTGTGAGAAGGAGCGTTAATCGGAGATCCTTCCCCCCAACCGTGGTCAAGCTGTATAATCAGCATCAGACTAAGCGAAGATCACTCTGCACAGAGAACTAAATGATCCTGAGTCTTTTTTTCCTTCCTAGTTGCTATGACTCCTAGTATCTTTTCTATCTGCTATTCTGATCTTGTATGTGTTCTTTCTTGAATTATATGACTATTATCCATACTGCTGTAACATACTGAATTTCTCCATGGTGGGAATATTAAAGGATTATCTTATCTTATCCAGGAGGCCAGAGAACAACTGCGATGGATCCCAGGAGAAATGAGTGAATATATGAGTGAGGTAAGTAGGAGATGAGTGAGAATAAGTGTTTATTAATATTCCGCACACCTCTTGGCCTCCGCTTCTTATTCTGTAGAGACCTAAGAATAGTGATTCGTAGATGGTGAATATCAAAAACCTTGGGTTTGATCAAACCTGAGATGTTTAGAAAACCTGTAATGAACCTGGCTTCCTATAAACCGATTCACTCATCTGTATTAGGAACCACAATGTCCTACCTACTTCTGTCAGTAAACTCTGCCTGTACAGGAAAACTATAGAGGCGCAAAGTTGGTGGCACTTTAACCCGACTCTTTCAATGGCTTTTTACTGGCCGGTATTCTGCATCCATATGATACAGATCCAAATGCAGCTCTATGTAGGAGCGCTAATCATTGCTTTTAAGGACAAAGGATCCAGGAGGCGAGAAGAGCAGAATTAACTAAACATACAGCCCTGCTTCCTCAGCTTTAATCAAAAACAAACTTCTAAATATCCCTTGGGCTCCTTTCACATGTGCCATTTTGATGCTGATTTTTGATGCAGCTAGTAGAAATAGTAGCTGTCTTGTTTTACTTCCCTTGCCTTAAGGGCATGTTCACATGGATTTCAACATATATAATCCATATGAGATCCCCCACCATTGCCTCACACTGAGTCCACTGCAAATTTTTTGCAGCAGCTTACACAGTGATAGATTTTTCTGCAATAGTTTTCAAATCGTGAGCCATATTAGCCATTAGAAATATTCTCTGGATCTGCAGCAAGCTAACCGGCAAATCCATCACGTAAATAAGTCCTGGCATTGTGTTCATAAACTGCGTCACGTAGGAAAGTGCAGCTAAAACATGCTACGGAAAAACATTTCAAATGCGTTGCATTTTTTTTTATGTAGGCTTTTTCAGTGAGTTTTTCATTCCTGTCACGGAGCAAAGGTATACGTCTTCCTCCGGATGGTCTTTTGAATCAACACGGACGCAAGAGGTTGGGAGACAACAGCAATTTATTGTAATCCACAAAGTTAGTAGCCGGCGGCGGTCACATCAACTGTAATAACAATAAGTCCACAGAAGTCACAATCCAATGATAGCTTTGGCTCCTTGGTCCTGTAACTAAATCCTGGCTCTCTGCAGAGCTGTGCACAGGCCGGCTAACACATACTAACTGCCAGCTACAACTATATACTAAGACTGTTACACCTATATCTGTGGGTGGGAAGGGCTGAGTCACAGATCCTTCCCCCCTCACCTGTACCAAGGAGAGCAGACTCCCTGTCTACTATGGACAATGAACCATCCAACATCTTCTTGGAGACACTGATCAGATTATCTCCACCCATTGTCCTCACTGGTCCTCACTAGTTAGAGGTATTTGCATACAATGTGCTAACACACTAGACCTTAATCAGCCAACTACACATTGATGTATACAACAGGTTATAGAATACATTCCACACCAAATATATATTACACATTGCCTATAGTATAGACTCTACCCATCCCGTGACAATTCCCCTGTTAAATTGTGAATGTTTTCCCTATAAATTTTAACTGCTAGAATTAACATATTTTTCATAAACTCATTTTTCACTGCTCTTTTTTTCCCCCAAAATGTGTAGAGGAGACTAAGGAAATCTCATTCACATTGTTGGCACTGCAAAAAGCAGCATTTTTTTTTTCCTGCTGTGTTTCCAAAATGTGGGGCCTTAGTCTGAGTTCTGAGTTAGTCTGAGTTCACATAAGATGGTCATGCTACTGAATTTCCATCAAGGAAGCTGCTGCAGAGAAAAACATCCCAAGTCAGGAACGGCTGCAGATCTTCTGCAGGTCACCTCCCATGCTGCAGGTTTGAAGCCTGCTGCACAGGTCACTTTGCCCTACTGGTTTTAAGATAAGATAAGATAATCCTTTAATAGTCCCACCATGGGGCTAGTCCTCATAAATGAGATGAAGGAAATACTGAAAATGCGAGTCTATCCCAGTCATTCAATATGGGAAAGTATATTTGATTGATTTGATTTGTATCCAAATAGCAGCTAAATAAAGTGCATTCTATCTGCTGCAGATTGGGCTCGCTCCTTCACGTTGGTCCACAAGTTGCCACTGCCTTATAGTGCCCAGGAAAAAATAAAATAAGATCCTGACCCGCTGGTACTGTTGCCCAACCCTCCTGCATCGGTTTTATCCTGCTGTTCCTGAAGTGTGTTGGCACTGTGGTGCTGCGGTGGGTTCTTTCTTCCACATTTGGTGGGCATGTGGGGAGAGACTCAGTTGTTCTGGTCTTGTGTTTTCTCCTTATATGCGAAGGTCAGTGGTCGCTCCTTGACCCCCTCTCCCTCACCCCTGGTAAGATCTCTAAAGTAAAGGGCGATCTCCTACGCCACTTCCTCACAGCCACCAGGATAGTTATCCCCTCACCACAGGCGTAGTACCACGGCCCCTTCTCTGATGGAATGGCTCCAGGACCTCCTCCTTATCAGGAGAATGGAGGCCTTCGTCGCGGAGGACTCTGCGGACCCGTCTAAGTTTGAATCCCTCTGGTGGCTGTGGATCGTGTTTCAGGAATCTGCAGAATTCTCCTCCCTCTTTTTATAACTCCCTCGGTCTATAGTTCTTTCTCTCTGGCCCCCTGGGGCCCTCGGCCCCCTCTTTAATCCAGAGCCTACCTTCTGTTGTGTTTTGAATTTTGGAAAACTTTATTTAAAAATTAGATTACACCTAAATAAAGTGCATTCACATATAAAACTATGCAGTATAGACCATATAGCGTGTCACCATGCACAGTAAAGCACTAGACACTTATAATAACACGCAAGAAATAATACCTCAATGAACAACCAAATAAATTTTTGCAATAGCCATAGAACTCAAACTTGTAAATTTTGTCAGGACAAGCTGACTTATGTGTGCAAGCGGGGGGCAGCGAGAATATTAAGCATGTTGGATTTCAGCATACTCAATCCTTCAGCTCAGGAGAAGCAATGAAGATATAAAAGATGTATGGCCACATTCAGGATAAGTCATTAAAGTTTGATAGGTGAGTGTCCAAACCACAAGACCCCCTGCGGCCCATCAGAATGAATATATATTACACAATAAGAACAATACTTTTATGAAGCTATAAAATGAATTTATTACCAGCCTGTATAATGTAATAGACTGTGGGAGGTGACAAGAACACCAAGAGAAAACCCACATGACCAGGGGAGAAGCATTTCCTCATAGACGGTCTAAGTTTTCATAAAACAATAGAATAAATATCCTTCTGCCATTATTATGACTGCAGTTGTCCAAAATGTCTTGGCTCTTTGAATTTCCCCCTGCACCTCTTGCAGTTTATATTACGCCTACCCCAACGAAGGAAATACAATCCTGGAATGCATATAAACACAGCAAACAGAGCACAGACGTGAATGGACGCTACAGCTGGCCTACACTCCATTGGAACAAATTGAGATATTTTCCACTACTTTATGGCCGCCTCTAACCACAGTGATTTGTTTCTACTGATGATCAGGGAGATCTGCAAGGTGAAAACAAAAGCAGATTCTTCCACAAATTAGTTTTCCATCCAGGTTATGAAATAAGTATACAGGACGAGACAGCAAAATGAGAAGAGGAGATTTGTAATCTGCTGGGGACATTCAGAGGAAGGAAGCAAGAACAGGATATACTTAATACAATTACAGAATCGCAGTAAAGCATTTACAAATCAATTTAAGGGGCTTATGGGGCAATGAAAAATTGGCCATGGAAGCAAAGATTTGGCCATGTTCATAGCTATATTACAACATCCATCTGAAACCATGTATTGCGTGTGAGCATAGAGCGTCCAACCACATGTGCTAAAAAATATTTCCAGTTATAATATAACTCGAAGAAATTATTATAATGGACCAAAACTTAGGAAATTCTACTTGTTGGTAATCCCCACTGGAAGTGAGAAGAGGACAACTGGAAATACATTTGCTAAAGAGTGAATCTGGTGGAAATCATCTGAATGCCTCGCCCAAAAGGTAGACAATAGCTGGCCAGGTCATTCCACTTGACACATATTTATAGGCTACATAAGTGTTGGGTGCTCACATGACAAATGGCACCATCATAAAACTGTCCACTGCACCCTGCCAGCGTGATGACCTGTAATATCATTACATGGCAGCTATAAAGAGGATGGCATGTAATGTCAAAGGGTCAGGGAGCTCGTGCAGGCACTGTGGTCCCTTCACACAGCTGATCAGCAGGGGTCCTGGGTGTTGGACCCCCACTGATCTTTGATAAATTACTTATCTTGAAGATAAATAACCAACAACAGCTAAGTGGAATAGCCCTTCAGAGGGGTGACTCACTGAGGGGTCCCCACTCCAGCTTCACTATAATGGTGGGGGAAAGCCTGATAACAAGACTGCTGTCTCCTATGTACAGTTAATACACGTATGGCAGCAGAGATGGAGAGTTCGGTACAGTGACATCCACAGGCAGCAGAGTTCAATGCCGATCTCTCCTGCTGGAGGTGCTGGAGGTGTATTAGCTTTACCTAAGACTCTGGTCGGGGAATCAGGTTTCTCCCAACCGTTGTCATGATGCTGTAGGGCCCCAGCCATCTCCAGCTGGCTGCGGGCCCCCTGCACCGGCTAGCCTGGTCGCGGTCACACCACCTGCAACTGCGATCATTATACCCCAGAAAGTAAGTCACTTTTTGATCAATATTAGTGGAGGTCACAGCTGCTGCTCCAAGTAATTTGTTAGAAAACCAGAGCAGGACATTTTACAAAAGTATGAAGTGTTAGGAGAAAGCATGAGGATGTGATCAGCCATTGTGTTTGTTCTTCTCATCACAGTCACACAGAAGACTCTGAATGTCACCCTGTAAAGCCAGTAACAGCACCCCCGTGCTAAACTGTGCAGCAGATGGAAGCCGGAAATATGCTTTCTATTTTGTGCTTCCCAAGTACTCATGCTTATAAATTAACCCTATAGTTACATAGCTGAAGACGTCTGCAATCTATATTCTGTTAACTCAAGTCTTAGAGCATTGTTCCCCCCTGAAATCTAAGATCTCAGCAGTGGTTTTATTTGGAGACAAGTCAGATGTCACTGCGTGCATGGAGAAATCAAATGCTTAAAGCTATTGAATGAGACATTTTACCAACTCTGTGGTGGAAAGTGGTTTGTCCTAAATGAGAATAGATGGTGGACTCTTCAGACTTGATATGGTACCTCTTTTACGAATCAAACTGGTGAGCGGGGCATGGACATCAAATTGCCATGTCTCCAAGGAACTCTAAATCTGTGTTGTTTACATAGACACAGCACCTCACTCAAGTGTGGCTGTAAATGGTACTGCAACCTGGTCTCATTTACTTGAATAAGCTTGAGCTCCACTACTAAATTAAGTTACCTGTTTTGGAAGTCCTGCTTCTGGTTCTTATGACTCCTGTCTGAGGTCATAAGTCAATAAAACTTGATGAGAACCCACATGGTTAAACGGGTTGTACCGGAGTAGAAAATCATGGCTGCTTTCTTCCACAAACAGTGCCACTCCTGTCCATAGTTTGTGTGAGGTATTGCAGCTTTGAATCTCTGGCTAAGCTCCAATAATAGAGACAACCTATGGACAGATGTGGTGCTGTTCTGGAAAGAAAGCAGGCGGGTTCTTCTCATCCTGTACAACTCCTTTGAAGAGAACCTTTCATCTTCTCTAATATGTGCCCCATTTCTTGAGATATTGGTGCCGTTAGGTTTCGGCTACTGATATCACTTCACTGTCAAAAGGGCTGGACTCGAAGCTCAGCATCATCACTGGGTGATGGGTAACATCCCCCTGACAGAACAAGTCAGGGGGGTATTTCTCACTGATCAGTGATGAAGCGGAGCTTGAAGGCCGACCCTTTTGACAGTGCACGGATTTTGGAATCTGAAACTCCAGGCACCCATTCTATAAAACTGGGGAACATATCTACAAAACAAAGTGCGCTGAATTGTGCACAGCCAGCTTTGCAGCACTATGTAACATGGTACATCTTAGAGGACATGAAAGGTTCACGTTAAACACTTCACCATATGGTCTACAACACTTTAGTGGCTTCACTATACTCTTTCTACAGCATACTTGGCATGAACAGATACTTACATTTTTCTGGACCTACACAATCATGTCCTTATTCTGGGTACAATACTTACACAAGGCTTTTCTTTATCACTTATGCAGGATGAATTAATATAGGACCAGGTTATTTACTATGAATCGGAAAACAGGTTTTATATAGCCTATGAAAAACATCCTACGTTCATCTCTGTCATCTCTTACCTGAGCAAACTCCCCAGCCACACGGACATAGCCAGCCACCTCGGAATCAGTTGACCTGATCTTCCAGACGGATCTCTCAGCCTTTTTATACTCTTCTAGTCTTGACCAGGGCACAGTTTGCAGGAATCGTTCAGTAAGGGGAGCAGCGACTATCACGTCAAGCTGACCGCTGTATAGGAGGACCTGATGAGAAGGGAGATGATAAATGCAACATTTACAAAATAAAGTTTTCGTATTAAAAAAAAAAAAAAAAAAAAAAAAAAAAATTAACAAAGCACATAGAAATAAGAAGATGTAAGAAATGTGCTTTATGTTAGTTAATGTACTTGAACCGTTTCTAAAAAGTCATCGTACCTTAAAGTGCCCCGTATATATTCATTTTCATATGGATAACAAATTGTATTTACAGAGTAACAACTTTTCTGTACAGATTTTACATAGGTTTAAAAAAAAAAAAAGTATGTGCTCCTCTGCATATGATATGGTGTTTAAAGGGGCATTCTGGACTAAAAATATTGATGACTTATTTAAAATATAGATCATCAATATCAGATTAGTGGGGGTCTGACAGCCAGCTCTCCCATCGATCAGATGTTCTCAGCAGCTGATACACAGGAATGAAACAAGAAGCAGACAGCGCTGTTCTGGGTAGTGGCCAGTACCGGTACTGCACATAAGCTCCTATTAATTTGAATAGGACCTAAGCAGCTGTAACCCAGTTCCACCACTACATCCAGAACAGAGCTGTCTAGAGTAGGGCATCTCTACTTTTAAAACGCCATTTAGCTCAGAACAATTTGCCAAAACAATTAAACTCATGTAAAAATTTTGCAGCGTTTGAAAGATTTCCTCTAACCATCTTAGCAGTGACAGTCTATTGTCTTGATCAGTGTTTTATAATAAAAAGAAAGTTGGATAGGCTAATAAAGTGTATTACAAAAATGATGGCCAAACCCCCCTCCCCCTTCGAAACACAATAGTGAAAAAAAGGAAATTAGACTAAATCAAAGCTCAAAAACAGTAATGGAAAGCCTAGGACCACCACCATTAGTACATGTGCTCTATTATTGTTTCCTAATGAACTGTAGTAACATCATTTAATGTGCTTGGGAATTCTCTAAAAGGTTAATATAAGTGCATAAGAAAAATGAAAACAATTTATCTTTTGCCAAAGAAGTTCAATAAGGGTCTCTTCCCGCGGGACTGCAACGCTGCAGAATTTTACAGTAGCAACAAAGTGGATCAGATAGTAAGAAACTCCACCCATGTGCTGCAAATATAAGCTTCAGAAAACCTGTGCAGAAACTCACCTGCAGTCAGTCAATTTTATGCTGCAGATTTCAGCCTTTCGGTGTATAGATTCAATCTCCAGCAAGTTTGGTGCATTTTTTATCTGGTGTGGATTTCCAGCGGAAACCCTGCAAATTTTCTGCTTGAAATACCTTGATGCATTTCAATCTGATGTGAACATATCCTAAAGGTTTTTTTTTCTCACCATTGGCATTTATCACATATCTTCAGGATAGCAGGGAGCCCCACAGCTACAGTGCCAATGGTCTAAGACCCCAATCCTACTCACTGCACAATGACCAGTTGGAAAGAAGCTATGTACATCTATACATGCTTCTGCCCTATGGACCTGTAAGAATTAGCCATGATAAATGTTGACTGTGGGTCAACCCTTTTAACTAAACTGTTTTATGGAGAAAACAAACAAACAAAAAAAAAAAAAAAAAAAACTCCTTACAGCAAAAAGTGATAACCAACATATGGCTCATATACAGATGGAGTCATCAACCGAGCATAAAGTTTAAATGAAAGGAACTTCGGCCAGAAATAGCCATTTTACTAAGCATTCAGATGCATATTCCTGTTCATATGGTGCAATATTACCGTATATACTCGAGTATAAGCCGACGTCCCTAATTTTACCACAAAAAAAAAACTGGGAAAACTTATTGACTCGAGTATAAGCCGAGGGGGTGAAATGCAGCAGCTACTGGAAAATTTCAAAAATGAAAATGGTCGGAGTTTTTGGGTGCAGTAGATGCTGGGTGCTGGGGAAAGGGAGGTGGTGTTTTTGGTTGTCTGTCTGCCCCTTCCCTGAGGACACTTTTTTTTTTTCCCCCACTTGGAATTCAGCCTGGCTGAATATAGTGTATCTGCAGTGCTCCTATTAACCCCTTCCCGACGGAACAGGAGCACTGCAGATACCTATATTCAGTAGACCGGGCACTGTCAGACACAGGGATACCTAATGTGTTTGTGTTTCACAGTCATTTTCTACTTTTATATGTATTCTAGGGAAAGGAGGGATTTAGAACTTTTATTTACTTTATTTTTTTTTTAAATCTTCTTTTTTTCCCCCCACTATTTTATGGGATATTCTATACATTACAATTGCGGCTGGTCATAGACCCCCCCCCAAAAAAAATGATTTTTTTTTTTTTTTGGCTTGACTCGAGTATAAGCCAAGGGGGCTTATATTTGGATTAGGTTTATGCTTTGGCAAAGCTGGATGCAGCATTAGATCTTATGTACACGTCCATGGCCATTTTGTGGACACAAAACCCATACCAAGCATTTGGGATGCTCAATGGGGGTGTTTGGTTTCCAAAGCTGACCAAAGCAATGCATGATTGAAGACACCTATTGAAATCAATGGGATTGTGTTCTGTCTATTGAGAGCATGGACATTCATAGATGTGCGAATAAGGTCTGACTCAAAATGGCATGGCAAAGAGCACAGCACAGGAAAGATTAACAGGGGTACTCTGTATTGATCCTGAAGTTTTTGACAGTAAATCTAGCAAAAAAACAAACAACCGTTTTACCATTTACTTTTAAAATCATTGCCCCTGGTAATCCTCATCTACAGAGGGGAGCTCCAGCCCTCAAAATAACTGAGTGGGGTAAAGCGATACTCCATCTTCATCGCATTGAATAATTGGTGTTGGAATCCAAGGCTCACTCAGTTCCACAGTTCTGGGTATGGAGAACTTGGCCAGAATTTTAAGGACCCCCCATGATTTATTAGTCTTATTCTCCTAAACCAGTGGTTCTTAACCAGGGTTCAATAAAAACCTAGGCCCTATGCATGGTTCATTTTGTGTACCAGTAAAAAGAAAAAAAAATAAAATATAATATATATATATATATATATATATATATATATATATATATATATATATATACACACACACACACATACACACACCCCTATGTCTTGAATTTGGGAAAAAATCATATTTGATTCATCACTAAAGAAGGGTTCGGTGCATATGAAACTGGTGGGTTCGGTACCTCAAACCAGATTAAGAACCACTGTCCTAAACAATTAAGTCTACCATTGCCACTACATATAGCATATATGGAAGTGACATATATGGTTGCATTAGTGTATTATATCCTCCATGTAGACTCAACCCTTACCCATCCACTCCTCTCCTTTGACATGTGTTTTTTTCTTGGTTACGTTTACGCCTTTGGAAGGTTGCTACTGATACTTGGCTATATGTAAAGTGTTATTACTAGAGATGAGCGAACACTAAAATGTTCGAGGTTCGAAATTCGATTCGAACAGCCGCTCACTGTTCGAGTGTTCGAATGGGTTTCGAACCCCATTATAGTCTATGGGGAACATAAACTCGTTAAGGGGGAAACCCAAATTCGTGTCTGGAGGGTCACCAAGTCCACTATGACACCCCAGGAAATGATACCAACACCCTGGAATGACACTGGGACAGCAGGGGAAGCATGTCTGGGGGCATAAAAGTCACTTTATTTCATGGAAATCCCTGTCAGTTTGCGATTTTCGCAAGCTAACTTTTCCCCATAGAAATGCATTGGCCAGTGCTGATTGGCCAGAGTACGGAACTCGACCAATCAGCGCTGGCTCTGCTGGAGGAGGCGGAGTCTAAGATAGCTCCACACCAGTCTCCATTCAGGTCCGACCTTAGACTCCGCCTCCTCCGGCAGAGCCAGCGCTGATTGGCCGAAGGCTGGCCAATGCATTCCTATGCGAATGCAGACTTAGCAGTGCTGAGTCAGTTTTGCTCAACTACACATCTGATGCACACTCGGCACTGCTACATCAGATGTAGCAATCTGATGTAGCAGAGCCGAGGGTGCACTAGAACCCCTGTGCAAACTCAGTTCACGCTAATAGAATGCATTGGCCAGCGCTGATTGGCCAATGCATTCTATTAGCCCGATGAAGTAGAGCTGAATGTGTGTGCTAAGCACACACATTCAGCACTGCTTCATCAAGCCAATACAATGCATTAGCCAGTGCTGATTGGCCAGAGTACGGAATTCGGCCAATCAGCGCTGGCCAATGCATTCTATTAGCCCGATGAAGTAGAGCTGAATGTGTGTGCTAAGCACACACATTCAGCACTGCTTCATCAAGCCAATACAATGCATTGGCCAGAGTACGGAATTCGGCCAATCAGCGCTGGCTCTGCCGGAGGAGGCGGAGTCTAAGGTCGGACCTGAATGGAGACTGGTGTGGAGCGATCTTAGACTCCGCCTCCTCCAGCAGAGCCAGCGCTGATTGGTCGAGTTCCGTACTCTGGCCAATCAGCGCTGGCCAATGCATTCTATTAGCCCGATGAAGTAGAGCTGAATGTGTGTGCTTAGCACACACATTCAGCTCTACTTCATCAGGCTAATAGAATACATTGGCCAATCAGCGCTGGCCAATGCATTCTATTAGCTTGATGAAGCAGAGTGTGCACAAGGGTTCAAGCGCACCCTCGGCTCTGATGTAGCAGAGCTGAGGGTGCACAAGGGTTCAAGTGCACCCTCGGCTCTCCTACATCAGAGCCGAGGGTGCGCTTGAACCCTTGTGCAGCCTCGGCTCTGCTACATCAGAGCCGAGGGTGCGCTTGAACCCTTGTGCACACTCTGCTTCATCAAGCTAATAGAATGCATTGGCCAGCACTGATTGGCCAGAGTACGGAATTCGGCCAATCAGCGCTGGCCAATGCATCCCTATGGGAAAAAGTTTATCTCACAAAAATCACAATTACACACCCGATAGAGCCCCAAAAAGTTATTTTTAATAACATTCCCCCCTAAATAAAGGTTATCCCTAGCTATCCCTGCCTGTACAGCTATCCCTGTCTCATAGTCACAAAGTTCACATTCTCATATGACCCGGATTTGAAATCCACTATTCGTCTAAAATGGAGGTCACCTGATTTCGGCAGCCAATGACTTTTTCCAATTTTTTTCAATGCCCCCAGTGTCGTAGTTCCTGTCCCACCTCCCCTGCGCTGTTATTGGTGCAAAAAAGGCGCCAGGGAAGGTGGGAGGGGAATCGAATTTTGGCGCACTTTACCACGTGGTGTTCGATTCGATTCGAACATGGCGAACACCCTGATATCCGATCGAACATGTGTTCGATAGAACACTGTTCGCTCATCTCTAGTTATTACACTTTCCAATATCCTTATTTTTTTATGTTGTTCGAGTGTTTGCAAAAATACCAATGATCTCAAGCTGTAAACCACTATTTTATGTGTCCTATTTATACTTGCCATTTGCAGTTTTCCTTTTCTTGTTTGCAATACTTAAATACCGTTAATAAAACTTAAAGAAAAAAAAAAAATCATTGCCCCATAAATATTGAGGCATCTTTAGAGGCCGGAGTTACTCCTTATCAAAGCGGATTATCTTCATTATAACAACCTGAACTCTTTACAGACCTTACCAATAGTTTGTTGCTCCTTGTAATGTGTGTTTTCTAGTACTCCGCTCACAACATGGAACGTCATGCCTCATACATATTCTCACACACTCTGGAGATGGGATACTACTTAGAACAATGGAGTATAATAAGAATAATTACTTCCATACTGCTCTATGGCATGTAGTAAAGCTTGTGTTCATATTCATGGGGCTGACGAGTTCTGACTGCAGCATTGCATCACTTACTCTCATTCCAAAAAAGAATCAATAGCAGGAGTCGAGAGCGTTCAGTAGAAAACTACAGATGGTCCATCGGTAGTCACTTTACATAGATCTGTGTAAAGATTATGATATCAAACTATCTGCTTTACTGTAGGTGCTGTAAGGTCATCACATTTTTGGAAAGGCTTTCCTGTCTGTTTATCACTCAAACAGACATTGTTCTGGGGTTACTGAGGGGAAGGACTGGCACACCAATGGCTTCACAGAGTCAGAACCACAACCCAACCCAAATTTACAGACCCAACCTATAAAAAAAACAAAACAAAACAAAAACACACATTTTGAAGGCAGGGTTTGGGACATATTGAAGGGAACCAGTCAGAAGAGTTTGAGTTTCTGGTGCTCATAGTACAGGAGATGCCCCGAATTCATGAAGAGGAGTATACAGTGCCTCTAAATGAATTTCACTCCCCTATAATATATAGATAATAAATCAAGGTTACGTCTTTGTCTAGTACATGAATCACTGTATGCATTGCTGGCCAATAAATGAGAATCCTGAACAGGGGCCTCCCCTCCTAGAGTATTACTCAGAGGAGGAATATAGAAAAACCCCATGTGCGATAAAGTCTAAAACTATGCAAATCCATATGGAATAAGTGTACTGCATGTAATCCACTATCCAATTCTCCAGATAATTGAGAGACAGCATAGGAGACATTTCTCTTCTGTAAATATGGACTTTAGGGCCTCCCTTATCTTTTGCAGATCTCATTCCACATCTGCTAGCCAGACCCGGAGGCTAGAGAGGATCTTTGTGTGTGGGACAATGAGAATCTCCACTGTAAGGAATAGATTTCTATTGCTATAGGTTTTTAGTATACGTATATATTAGTTATATGGATAATGATCTATACCAAGGCTAGTATGTTGTAGCGTCATCCATAAAAGCAGCTGATATACAGTGTGTAATAAAAATGTTGAAATTTCAATTGCCCCATCCGTACATTTTTAGGTTTGATGGTTTAACCTGATGCCAGGGTTCATGGGAAGCTGAAAAAGGGGCCAACTTGTGGTTTTTTTTTATACCCCACAGTGGAGTGCTGAGCATCTTTCCTCCTAGAGGGAATATTTATTAGTAACCATTCTGTTAAAGGGGTTGTTTGGCCAACAAAAATGTAAAGACAAACGTTAAAAAAATTACTCAAGGGGCAACACGGTGGCTCAGTGGTTAGCACTACAGCCTTGCATCGCTGGAGTCCTGGGTTCGGATCCTGCCAGGAACAACATCTGCAAGGAGTTTGTATGTTCTCCCCGTGTTTGTGTGGATTTCCTCCCATTCTACAAAGACATACTGATAGGAAAAGAAAAAATGTACATTGTGATCCCTATATGGGGCTCACAATCTACATAAAAAAAAATAAAAATATCCAAGCAGTAATACTCCTCTTACTGATTCCCCATGCTACTAATACTTCTCAAGTCTCCACTGGTCTTATCCCGGGCTCCTGACACAGACAGGTGACTACTATAGCGGTGACCTGTCATCTCCACCGACAGCACCTCTGCAGCCAATGCCAGTCACATGGCTGCACAGATATTGTCGCCAATGGACCGAGACCGCTGGGGATCAAGAAAGAAGTGATAGGGATTTACAGGGAGTATTACTTCTTTTATTCTAGCACACTAAATGGTTTTGAAAGGTTTTAGGTACCTGAACACCCCCTTTAATATACAGAGATTCAGGAAAGCTGTAGTGGAAGTTACACGAAGAAAATCGCATTCACACAGAATGTTCTAACTATATGATTCTATTACAATAGACGATAAAACCAGATTCTCTTCACACTATATAATACATTTCTATTCTATAGCCCGCTTATTTGATACTGTAAAGATAATACATTTATGTACGTAGGTATAAATGTACTGAAGAGTTGTAAAAGTATCCCTGAGTATTTTCTCTGGTTCACTCCATGCCTCAAATCTGTTTTTGTCATTTCTTCAAACAAGGTAACAAATGGCACCTTAATATCACTTATCTGAATGAAGTGTGGAGAACTGAGGCCTATTTCCTTTTACGACTGCCCAGGGGCAATAGTTCACATAAAGGTAAAGTGTCGCCTCTGCTGACAAGTGGCAGCAAATCATTTGCTCCATGTATACAATTAACATGAAAGGGGAATATTCATTGTAGTGATCAAACCCGCAAGTTGTCAGGAATCATCTTATTATTACAGCATTAGGCTCTATTCACACCTTTTTTCAGGCTGTGTCAATAAGCAAACATTTACTTTTTCCTATTAAGCAAGTAATGCCCTGAAAATGCCCTCGAAGCTAGGACAAGTTGCATGTAACTCTCTATACCTTCTGCTAGATGTAAATATATGACATGACAAGCCAGTGGTCATATAAAAATAAAGAAATATGATATATGATTAAATGATGTAGAATTTTGTCCACCTTCAGGCAACATTGACATAGATTATATAAATTATTTCTACAAATATGCAATACGATTGTATTTAGTTCTAAAATAAAACAATAATAAAGAATCTTTAGTATAATAAGACTAAACAGATAAAAATCCATTATGTTTTTAGATTTTGGAACCTAAGAAAATATTTTATAAACTGCCAAAAACTTCAAACCACTGAGCAGCACAAGAAGGATACAATTAGCTGGGAAGTAATGAGCTGCAGATGAGAAATTGACAGTTTCTACGGTTTTATAACCATCATTTCCTGGCTAGGTAATCTCTAAACAGGCTGCTCCTGTCCCGGGGCACATCAACTATCACAACGTAACTTGCATGTCATGGACTAATCTCAGTAATTCCCATCCACAAGGGAAGTTATAACAAGCGGACTAGGTGTTTTAAGAGCAGCTTTGCACTGTAGGTTTAGGAATGACTAAGCACTGCTTTCCAAAAATTTGAGCGCCAAACTTGCTTTTAGCTTTCTGGCCACATTATAAAATTGTCACAAATGATAGAAATCTGGAATTTTTTTTTATAAGAAGAAAGATCAATTAAAGGGAACCCGACATCACAGCTTCAGTCCGTTAAAATGTCACCATATCGCTCTACGCAATGGACATCTCTGAAAAGTCCCCTGCAGCATAAATCAAAACATGGAGATGTAAAGTATGCATGCTACCCACAAAGAGTCATACGGGCAGTCCTTATCTCCTTAGACAGTCTCGGCTTGATAGTCTTTTGACAGCTGTATGTAAATACAATCACTACAGTCAATATATGAAGTCTGCTGGAAAACTCACCCCCATAAATCACTCAGGATCAAACACCCCAATAAAACATCCATTTGACGTTAACAGTTTCTTTGCTTAGTTATTTCAAAGGACACAAGACACTAAAAATTTCTAAAAATGAAAATGGGATGGCCATATGTTCACCCCAACCGATACTTTGTTCTTACTTATTTCAGTAGCTCGCATCATTAGCTACAATAGGCTTATAAACAGGGCTATGGAGTCAGGGTCCAGTCGAGTCAGGGATAGGGAAGAAGAAAAAAAAAAAAAAAAAAAAAAAATAAGGGCGCCACTTTGTGGGTTTCCGTCTTCTGCCTGAGAAACTGGACAGGAGACGGAAACCTGGCAGACAGTGTTCGCCCGTGGGTGTCTTCTGGTCTCCGCAGCGAAACAGTTTTTTTTTTTTTGTCTTTTAACCGGACACAGAGTCCTGCATATCCAGCTTTGTGTCCAGTTAATAAAAAAACCGTTTCATCGCGGAGAGCAGAAGACACTCACGGGCGGACACTTTGCAAACCCATTCAAGTGAATGGGTTTGAAAACTGACTGCTAGTTTCTGTCTTCTGTCCAATTTCTTGGGCAGAAGACGGAGACCTGCGAAGCGGAGACCGGGCGCAGGTGTGAACCTGGATTCAGACTCTGGCTTAAAAATTACATTACTTATTAAGATTAATTATTTTAAATTGTATAATTATTAATATTGTATAATTAATTAGATGTAACATTTGTGGCATGTTTAGTTTCAGAAGAATTCAATCACTTTTTTTCTGAGTTATAGGAGCTTCACGGTTTCTGTCGGACAATGACTGACAGCCATTTATGAAGGAGTCGTAGTCAGGCAAGGCAAACAGAGCAGGGGGAGTTGGACGTAGGCCTCCACAGCCCTGCTTGTAAATTAACATTCCTTAAAATTACATTTATCAATGACAGGTTGACATAAGAAGGTGGTTTCTACTGCAAACATATGAAATAATCTGCTTTGTAAAGGTCTTTGCCCGCTCAGGCACATATAGTAGATCTAATGGAAAAGCTGTAGATGTTTTATAGATGCTAGTCCCACCTAACTCAAGAATGGAGGTTGAGGACCCTTGTTTTGCTGTGAAATGAGAAGTGGTTCGGCAATTGCTTATTTATTTACTTAGACGAAAAATGCTAACTCAGCTGTTTTTGCAACTGCCATAGGAACATTAATGCACAATGTGCAGCCACCTCTCCTTTCAGAACCGCTATGGGACCCTGACCACTGTTCCTGATATACAGGGGAGGGTCTGTACCTATAAGACATTTAAGGCATGAGATGGAAAATAGCAAAACTTGGTTTAAATTGCTTTTTTTTTTGCTTGTCCAACATACTAAAACAAGCATATACAAATCAAGTGTACCACAAAACCTGCCGAATCTCCAGCTGTGAAAGTACAGCTGTATAGGTACGCGTAGTTCAAAAGCCATTTAATAGGCTACACAATGACTACACTTCTTAATACTATCCATTACAAGAGCATTTTACCACCTAAAAAGTTATAAATCATTGGGTGACCCTCCAATATTGCAGGACCTTTCCTTGTTGTGCTGCATGGGGAGAAGTGGAGCTTTCATCTTACTTTAAAGGCTGTTAAAGCCACTAACCTTGAAGCAATGGCGGCCATGTCCTGATGGCTAATGTGAGTAATGAGACGTGAGGCTGCAGGACACTTACCCTGTAATTATCCATTAGCACCGCCAACCATGGCTTTATGGTCTTCATCACATCAGAAAGCAAATGTTTTTCAACTTCAGATCCATCATTAAAGGTCAGGTTACCAACATGGATAGATTTCCTCACTTCTGGGAGTGCCAAGAAAGGTCCAAAGTACTCCTGATCTTCTGGCTCCTACACATTATAAAAAGTGTCAGACTGCTAGAAGGACAAACAACCAGGAGATATAGTAAAATGGATTGCGCATTTACTTGAGATGAGCGAACAAGGTTCGGATCAGCCGATCCGGACAGCACGCACCCATAGAAATGAATGGAAACACCTGTGACGCCGGCCGGCGGCAAAGTCAGCGTCACAGGTGCTTCCATTCATTTCTATGGGTGCATGCTGTTCGGATCGGCTGATCCGAACATTGTTTGCTCATCTCTAGTATTTACAAAAAAAAAAAAAAATCTAAAACACCAGTGGAAGTAATTGTTATAGGATATAAGTAATGGTTCGTCACGTTCTTATTATATCAACTTTATTATCTGCAGATTTTAAGATAAAATCAACAAAAAATATGAACTTCAAAACCTGATTCCTAAGTCCTTATAAAATTGGAGAATTTTATCCCCGAGTGCTGGATGTCTTCCATTTCACAGCTTGTCAAATTTATACCCCAAATTTTATCCACCATGGTGTTCCCCATTAGTCAGTTTCCTTATTCTTGCATGGCTACAACATTGAATTATATTGGGGGAGGTTTACTAAGCTAAAGATACCAGAATACTGGCTTAAAGAGGATCCATCACCACCTCAAGTTCTTAGCATCTGTGAATAGGCGCTGCTCCATGGATTCCAGCACAGTTGGAGTTTTTTCTCTAGCTCTCACCATTCCTGAATACTCAGTGAATTAGTTTTCAGAGCCTGATAAGCCATTTAGACTCCATACTGTCAAGTGGGTGATGTCAGTCCGGAGCAAAAAAAAGTCGCACCAAAAGTAAAAGCACTTGTTGCTTGGGAACGGTGGGGGCTACAGAAAAAAACCCAACTGTGCCGGAATCAGTAGAGCAGCACCTATTAAACGAGGTACAAAATTGAACTTGACAGAGCTGGAGTTTTAGTTTGCACATACAGTCTTTGCTTAGGGGGAAATAGGTTGTCCAAAAGGGGCATGGCTCAAGATGTTGCAATGTGCGCAAAACTGTGCCAACTACTAGGAGGTATAAATGTAGCTCACACCACATCACATCACATCCAGCATCAGTCACAGAGATAAATCTTCTGCATTTATAGACTCTCTAGTCTGTTGACACTGTCAAAATATTAAATAAGAATATTAAATATGCTCCAGTATCCTAAAAGCAAACATCACTCATATAAACTGCCTCAAAAAACTAGCAGTATACAATACATCTATCACAAACCTCTTGGCAACCTCAGAACCTACTCCAAATCTTCAAGTCCATTACAGACTTCTTTTTCAGTGGTAAGAGCCAATTCACATTTTTTTGTCCATGTGGTGTCCCTGTCTGAACAGCATGGACTATTTCAGTCATACTACAGAGGTCATGGACTTGAAGACTATTGTCTCCAAGTCTGTCTCCTCCACCGATCTAAGCAGACAAGTATGAAAACTTTGTAAAATTTTCTGGTGTACGTCTATAGGAAAAGACAAAGATCGCATGAACCCAGCATAACACTAACCTTACACTGGAGAAAGTTGAAGTAGTTGCTGCAACCTGTAACATTTTGATAGAAAGAAGGATATGAAGTCCTATCACCGTTCAGTAATGAATCAAACACCTATGGAAAAATAAGCAAAAGAGGGATTAAAGTAAAAAAGTAATGAAAACTTTATTTTCCAATTTCCATTCAACGGGAACACCAGGTACACCATAGGCTTAACGTCATGATCCGGTGCTCCAGATCCAGGACCTGTCATATGGATCCTGCTGTACATGGTGCAGCATTATGCTACAGAGCAAGGGGAGTTTTTTTTTTTTTCAGGAACGGAGCCCAGTAGGCAGTCCAGCGCCATGAATACTAACAGAGGGAAGGCTATGAGTGAGCAGTAAAATCCACTCAGCTCCGCAGGCTTAAAGGGGCTCTATCATTAGGAAATGTCATTTTTAGCGAAGCACAACCTTGCATAGCCTTTAGAAAGGCTATTTCACACCTACCTTTTGTATGTAAATTGCCTCAGTAGTTTTTGTATAAGTCGGTTTTTATTTATATTGTGCTTGTCTAAAAATGAGTTCTCCCAATGATAGAATCCCTTTAAGTTAAAGCTGGTCATGGCTCTGCAACAATACTGTTGGCTTATAACATTACAATCAATCGACCCAAAATGTAAAAGTATCTCATAACTGCCATTGGCCACAATGCAAAAAAAAGAAAAAGGTATATTGTCTTCATGTATACACTTCTACTCTACTATATCTGTAGAGAAGAGGCCAGCCTTTAGCTTTCCATGTCAACTGCAACAGCATGAACAGATAACATGGGACCCAGAAATAACAAGAGGCACCTATGAATAGCAACCAATATGGTCATTACCCAATATATAAATTTTAGGACTGGATTATTTAAAAAAAAAAAAAAGTAAAATATTGTAAAAAAAAAAATTCAGAGATCTGGTGCACGGGGGGGGGGGGGGGGGGGGGAGTGAGATATATTGCACACAAGCTTCCTCATCCCACCCAACTATTGGCTACAATGAAGGAACTGTTATACATAGTTTGCAAAAAGTCTCCTTGGACTATATCGGGGACTGGGCTATGATCAATTTTATGAGTCTTTCAAATGGCAAATTAATTCAATTACGGTAATTGCAGAGTCCTAATAAATATCTACACAGATATATATATATATATATATATATATATATATTTTTTTTTTTTTGAAGGGAGCATTGTAGGTCTTTTTTAGGCTAAGGATTACGTGGAAATAAACTCCATGTGTACAAGAGACAGAACATGTAAGAGCCTAATGAGAAGCAGTCTAGAACAGCGCATGTACTGTATACCCCGATGACATCACCAGCCCCTGATTCCCAACACATCCATGACAACAGTAGAGTAATACATATGCTCCGAATTATAATCATACAAATAGGCCTCAGCAACTCGGTGTCTGTGCACACAACAATGGCAGATCCCATTATATATTGAATAATCCTTATGAAACTTTGCTATGTTGTAAACTTAAGCCAGCAGAGATCTTACACCAGGTTTCTCCTGTCATGCAGTCTTATGTATCCCTATTACATCGCTGTGCACTATGTTGACAAGTTTATAACTAGACACAAGACATCAAGACTAATCCAGTGACTAAGCCTTAAGGTAAAATGGCTTTTTCCTCCTCTTAATTCATTTCCAGTTTCAGATACAAAAATAAAACACTATGAAAGTGTAAACTGTGCCTAAGACACCACCTTAGACACTGAAGTTGTCGGACAAAAGCTGGTTTGCTGACAGTCATTGCTTTTTCTCCCCCCATGTACAAGCACCCTTGGCCGAACATGCACATACTATCTATGGGGAGCAAGAAACAAGATGCTCAGACTCATCTGGTAGTAGCCTATATCCCATGAGAGATCCACCATGTCCAATCTTTCTTTCCTCTGACATCTGTCAGCAGGGGAGAGTCAGGAAACTCCTTTAGATAGTTGGCCATTCCCCCCCCTCCCCAATCAGCAGGTTTAACTAAGGGCATGTTGGGTTTTTTTGCAGACTGATTTTGAGACAGAATCCACTTGATGTGTTTTTTTGTTGCAAAAACTGCATTGAAAACCACTCCCATGCTCGTATACAAGACTTCTCCTGAGTTGCACCACTTCTCTGGAATGCTCTATCCCGGACAAGCAGATTAACTCCCAATTTCTACAGCAAACTAAAGACCCATCTGTTCAGACAGGCCTATCACAATTCCTAATGTAAACCCTTCCGTACCGTAATAAGAATCCCTAAAGCAAACCCTCCTCTGTTCCAGCTCCCACATTACCCCACATGATATGATGCCATTTCATGGTTATATGTCCAGGCACCATCCACATGTTAAAGGACACGACTGGTGACGGCTCAAAGTTTTATGTTTGTGTAATGACCGTAACCTCTATTACAAAATTGTCTGACCATTGTATGAGCAATGCCGCCCCTGCTACCTCTTGTGTCACCCCCTCTACCTCATAGATTGTAAGCTCTTGCGAGCAGGGCCCTCAGTCCCATTGTGTGAAATGACTTTCTTTGTAATGTATCTTTCTGTCTGTATTTGAACCCTACAAATTGTACAGCGCTGCGGAATATGTTGGCGCTGTATAAATAAAATTTATTATTATTTAAAGTGACACATAACAGAAGCTTTTCCTTCCATTACAAAAGTAAACAAACGAGACGGAAGAAAGTGTCTGTTTTATTGTTTATATTAGTGTCAATGGGAACAGTCACAGACAGAGGGGGCTCTGTGCCCGTTACTCTACTGTCAATGATGTCTGCTGCTGTTATGCTATGATGGATTATAGAAATGGACTGTACTAATGGTAGTGTGAACGTAGCCTAAAAGGGAAATATATAGTCTTCCAGTAAAGACAAAAAACCTCCACGGTAACAAGCATGCAAAACAGGTCTGTACACCACTGTATACTGTATATCCATGTACAGTGGATTAGTGTGTACTGGCCACAATATATATCTTATATTCACAATCCCTCCACCATCTACAATATTGTTGTGTTGTGCCAGATTCTGAATGCCTGTAGTTCAGATCATTTTCTATTCCATCATGTACTTTTTTTTAGGTGCAAGAGCCTACACCTTACATAAAAGTCTCCATAGGTACAAATTTCTTTAGCTCTGTAGGTAAGGCCTGGTTCACATCTGCGTTCAGTATTCTATTCAGGGAGTCTGCATGGGGACCCCTCCAAACAGAATACTGAATGCATTATAATGCGGTGAGCAATGAAACCACACGGACCCCACAGGCTGTAATGGGGTCTGTGTGTTTTTTGCACGGTGTCCACAAGAATCATGTGGAGACAAAAGTACTTCAAGCAGCACTTTTGCCTCCGCATGATTCGTGCGGACACCATGTGGCCTCATTGCTCACCACTTTTTAATGCATTCGGTATCCCGTTCGGGGGGTCCCCAAGTGGACTTCTCAAACAGAATATCCAACACAGATGTGAACCAGGCCTAACTGGTAAAGTGGCAGCATGCATTATCTGGCTGGAAATTACCATCATCATAGACATTGCAGTTTTCCTACTCCGTATACAAGCAGAAGGACATCTGCAATGAGTTTTCATGTTCAGGTTGGTTTATCCCTCACTCCCAAACCAGGCAAATCATTTCACTTCCATCTAAATTGTCCCCGGTTTATGTGAGGCTTTTGAAGTGGAGCAATTAAAAAACATAATAAATAAATCTCAACTTCGTGGGAAAATTTAACCCTGAAATTGCCGGCAAAACGATAAATCGGTACTAAACACTATTGTGGTGTTACAGGACATTGCTGATACAATACTGCCAATACGTACGTCAAAGGCATCGATCCACTTCTGCTGCTGGATATATTTTATCGCCAGGTCACTCTGTCGCTGGGCGAAGTCCCTCTGGTTCTCATCCACCATGCCAGTTTGGTACATGAAGTCAGCATAGCCAGCCAACATCTGTTCGACATACACACAAGTCATTAGAATTACTGATTCCCTGCGCCGTGTGGTTTGTGTTTAATCCTAATCAGTTAAAGCAATAAGAAATGGTAAATCCTTTCTAGCCTAAACGTGATACAGCATCTTGCTTAGTAATGCATTGTTAACAAATGTTTCAGATCAGACGTCTTAAGGGAACGTGCATACTTTATCAAAACAGAGTGCAAGGGAAGAAAGGAATTCCACCTCCTTTTGTAGATCAAAAGGATAGAAAATTGAATTAAAATGCCCTACCACTTCAGGATCACAGAGCCCGTCTCCAATGGCAATTCCCTTGAAGTTGATTTTAACCTTAGCTGTTGGGTTGCGAGTGTGGATATAATAGCCGATAGCTGGAACATACTTCCCAGCGTAGGACTGCAGAAGAGAAATAAATACATAAGCAATATATTTGGAGATTAAGAATATAGGCAAAAAGTAACATTTCTGGAACATGGAAATGGGGGAGATAGACATAAGGAGGGAGCATGCATGCTCACAATGACAGCAACATGTATTGCAACGGCAGCCGGGGCAATTACCTAATCACCCCGGGTCCCACTTCTGAACCACACAGTCAAATGTGTCACTCCCACCCAGGCATTTTCCTTGCCTTTGGCTGTCCATGTAGTGCAAGACTATTATCTTATATGGCTTCATGTAATACTAGTATGGCACAAGAGCACCAGAAAGGTTGCTGAAGATATAAAGTGGTTTTCTATTTTAACTCCTAGAGGAGAAACACACTCTATAATATCCAAAACTGGGCCTATGGACAGGGACTGCCTTCATGACACAACTCCAAAAAGCTTTACTTGGGTAGGTCACAGCGGTAATACCTTGCACTGCAGATGGGCAAACGCAAACAATGAAGAGGCTACAGTGCAGAGCGTCTAATAATAGGCAATGGATATTTTAATGTAAACTCCCTTTTAGGTTAGTCTATGGTCATACATGGACACCTCTCAGCTTGTGTACTACGAGACAGCCATCATCGTCCTACTGAATGAAACTCAGGTTACCCTTCGTTCACATCAGCGTTTGGATGCCGTTCGGGGGAGTCCGCATGGGAACCCCCCATACAAATACCAAACGCAAGTGAAAGCTCTGGCGAAGTAAAAGCACACAGACACCATAGGTTATAATGGGTTCCGTGTGCTTGCCACCAGATCTCCGCAGGTATCTTGCGGACAGAAAAGTAGTTCACCATCTACTTTCCTGTCCTCATGAGTCGTGCGGACAGCACACACATGGACCCCATTATAGTCTTAATGGGGTCCATGTGGGATCCAAAATCTGACATGTAGGTTTTTGCTGTCCACTTGAAAAGTCGGACATCTTTGGGAACGGACAGTTAAGGACAGGCATGGACAGTAAAAGAACGCACCCGATCTCCATTTAAATCAATGAAAAATGTCACGGACACAGCTAGTGTCCGCTGCTAATGTCAGTGCAAGATTTTGAATGGACATTAGCAGCGGACACTACCTGTCGGACACCGACGGTAGTGTGAACGCTCCCTTAGAGTACATGGCAGGACCTTGTAGATATGGTTGTAGACATACAGCTGCAAAAGGGATCCCACCTAGCTTTACCAGACTACTAAGCACAAATTTGGAAATGATCATATCATATGCTGGTTATAGACACGGAAAATAAATACACAAGATCATCTTTTTGCTTTTGTACCTACAGAATTTTTAGAAGTGAATATTTTCATGGGGTTGTTATGCCATCACATAGACTTGGCATACAAACCAGTGCGACGGAAAAGTGATAGCTGGCAAAACAGAAAAACTGCTGATTACAGGAACATATTGTATTACTCTCATAGAATTAGGTTACCATAGAGCATAAGGTGCTATTGTGGATTGCTTTTCCCCAGTCCTATTCATGTGTATAGACTTATTCACACACTTAATGTCAGCCCATAAACATTGCACTCGAATGTGAATAGACATTGAAATTGAACTTAAACAACACTGGTCTGCCCATGTTACCAGGCCGCTATTCTTCTTCTAATCGTCTGCTGCCACTAAACAATGAAGATCTCCTCCTGCTGTGCAGTTAAAGCTTCCTTTGCAATGCAATAAACTACAGAGTCAGG
This sequence comes from Leptodactylus fuscus, assembly GCF_031893055.1. NCBI lineage: Eukaryota > Metazoa > Chordata > Amphibia > Anura > Leptodactylidae > Leptodactylus > Leptodactylus fuscus. The sequence goes on along the minus strand of NC_134268.1, from coordinate 176,141,763 downwards.
CCTCAGGATATGGAAAACACAAGAATGCCACTACCATGAAATGCCAGTACACATAGTGGGCCTAGAGGCCATAAACTGCATGGTAACATTTGTCTAGCTTTTATTTCTTTACCTACTGGAGACATTTTTGAGGTCAGTCTGTAAATATCACCAAAATTGTTTTAGGTTTGGTGACTGGGCAACTGAAAAAGGACTTTATTCACACAGGGCTTATTCATGAAGACGGTAGGAAAAGAGCGATGGTTCAAGTATCCAGTGCAAAGCAAATCTAGGCCTGCACATTGAAAAAATGGACCATATTAGAACATGTTTCACATTATCATCATGAGCACCATGGGGATATGTGGTGAGCAAATATAAGAGTGTTATGTCATAGTGTTGTGCCACCATGGTACAATATACTGTCACAGGGATCTGTAGTGTTAAGGGAGAGGGAGAAAGCTTACTGAACAGCCCTAGGTCCCTGGTACCCTCAACCCGGCCCTGGTGACAGTGACATGCCAACTGGCCACTGTAACCTCAATTTAAAAAAAAACCCAAGAGGAATCAGGCAAACCTTCATATTAATCTTGGATTCAGGCTGTTACTGTATAAGAGACTGACATTCTGAGTATGTGGAAGCACACTGCCCCCTTGTGTACAAACGAAACATCACTACAGGGTCACATAGGGACAAATCTTGTTCAAGGATCAATTTAAACCATTAGGTAAATATTAGGGACATTAAGAGTCACAATGTACTTGTACCATACTGAGCAACACACTGGCAAGTTCTCTGGCAATCTAGATCAGAAGCTTGTATAGTTCCTTTAAAATCTTTGCCAAGTCATTAAAGGGGTTGTCACAAAGATTTTGTCGAGAGAAGACAAATGGATGCGAGACCAAGCAGTTCTCCTTGTTAGTGGGGCTTCATGTGTCCTTATAGTGCTTATGGACAGGGGTCGCAATGTATGAAGTGAATTATACAGAACACTGTGATGGTCACTAAAGAGGATAATAATGTGTGAAAAAAGTTACAGCTATTTTAAAGATTATTTCCATTTTAGAAGCTGAGTGTATAGGACTAAGATACGCAATTTCTATATTACTGTTCAGTTCTAACCTCTGGGACCCCGAAACAATCCTGAGAATAATGGGGACACACTGCAGATTTCTTTTACATGTACAGAAGCGCTCCCAGCCACATGGGGATTGTAGGGTTATAGGTTGGACTTCATGGACTGATGTCTTCATCCAACCTCATCTACTATGTAACTATGGCCACAGCCAGCCTTATTTACTTGAAGAGGTTTGCGCTCCTGTTCCAAGTAGCCAGAGACCTACTGTGCAAAGCTAAAACCGTGTGTAGGGGAAAGCACACAACACCAACTCTGTATATCCCCTCATTGTCAGGATTGGTGTGGATCCCAGAAATCGTAACCCCACCCTAGATTATAAAGTGATGGTATATCCTAGTGACATGCTATCACACTATAAGAAGAGTATACCTCTATATAACATGTTACCCCAGTTAAAAGCATAGAAGTCCAGGTCTGTAGTGTTACTAATATGTATACGTTGTTTGTGTAACAAATCTCTACAGTACATATGGAATACTAGGGAACTATATTCTTGCTTGCTATGGAAGGCTCTGCTGCAAGCTACAGACGTCTATCAGCAACAATCACATGAGCTATAGAATACTGTATAAGGGACAGGCCTATAATCTAAGCCTCAGTCATATCTCTGACGCAGCACAACCTATTGGTACACAAGTACATACTGTATCAATGTGTATGGATGGTTTGCAATGTTATTTAGGCCACCATTTCTTAAACTAAATACTCACTTCTCCAGTGGCATAAAATTCATTTTTCTGATATTCTGGGAAGATCTGGAAAAACTGAGTAAGTGCACTAAAAGGGAATCAAAAGAAATATTAAAGATTAGATTTTGACAACATAATAATAACAGTCTCTTTAGCTCATTAGATTAGTAAATTTCTCAGAAATGGTCTATATAATGCGGGTCATTGGCATTAAGTAGTTTGTCTCTTCCTATACCGCCATACACATGTATACGCATCTGAGAGTGTATATATTCTGAATGGGTAGAAAGCCTTCTTTTCCCTGTAAACAAAAGGATCCAACATGTTCAATTCCAACGTACAATCCAGGGTCCATATGGGAGGCCCCCGTACTCATTACATGGTTGGCCAGTCCTGTGAGATAGGAGGCTTTGGGTTATGTACATCTAATGTGTAGAAACCAGCGTAAGAGGTGAAGGAGGACTAAAGGGGAACTGTTGATTAGAAGAGGTTTCCCTACTCTGACCAGACACAACCCAGTCTCTTTCTTGACACAAAATATACAACTCCTACAAGGAGCTACGTTACAGCCAACAGAATGCAGCCCAAACGGGTCCCGTTGTTGCCCAATGTACTTTTCTGGTAGAAAATTTAAGGGTGGTGTGAGAGGTATGACTGGCTATCACAGGGTGGTCTGAGAGGTATGACTTGCTATTACACCATATACCACATATACTGGGCTGTTGGCACATCAACCAAGAAGAAAGAATACATCAAACTCATAGTCAGGAGTCTTCTATATTCATGAGCCCATTATCGTCTCGCCATCAGGCCTCACTGATCATTTGCAGCCAGAGATGAATTTTCCAGTCCATGGTGGAGAGTAGTCACCCAGTAGTGCAAAAGTGGTACACCGGGCTCATGAATAAAGTGGACTCATAACTAGCAGTACGTAGTATTAGACGTTACATAAATGGACCAATATTTCTTGCAGAGTGGATAGTCAGACCTTTTGTGATAATACTTAGCACTTACAGAATTACTGCATTGGACAGATTAATCCCATCAAATCCAGAACTGTGAATTATTACAACCCCCACCCCCATACCTGTACAAGTCTCTGCCGACATCATCCTGATTTACTGCATACCCTCGGTCGTTTCTTGTGAAGCTGAAGCCAGTTCCAACCTAAAATGGTCAAAAGATGACAACTATTCATTATCCCAACCAGAAAGCGTACAGTATAGTGCAATAGCTTTATTACTATGGGGCCAACCAATATAAAAAAAAAAAAAATTCTCCTCTCAGGAATCCCATACTCTTATTTTCACCTCAATAGGAATTTAGTGTAGAGATAGGCAAAGGACTGTAAGGGTAAGTTCACACGGGGGTTTATGGTCAGGATTTTGAGGACGTAGCCGCCTCAAAATCCTGACCTACAAGACGGCTCCCATTGAAATCAATGGGAGCCCGTCAGATCTTTTTTCCAGGAGCCGTTTGTTCCGGCTCCCGGAAAAAGAAGAAACATGCTCATTCTTTCAGGTGGATTTGCCTTGCGACATCTGCCTGAACACACTCCCTCCCGACTAGGCCCATTCATTTGCAGTGCACCGGCATCCAGTTGCAGCTATCTATATTTTGGACCGGAACCTGATGCGGCCTCCGCCTCAGGTTTAGGTCCAAAAAACCCTGTGTGAACTTACCCTAAAGGGCAGAAAATGATGAGGAATTGAGGAAGACCCCAGCTCTATATTCCTCTTCATTAAGCATTGATGAATTGACTTCATTATCGGTGTGTCTCATGACACAGATTCTGCAGCTGAATTCCATTGAAAACAATGGGCGGAATTTCCCTCAAAATCAAAGCCAGATTCTGCAAAGTGAAATCTTTGAGAAGTCTAAAAATAATTTACTTTTACTACTGTAAGAGTATGTTCACACAGGACAGATAAGGTATGAATTTTCTGTCCGGATTTGCAGATGGAAAACACACACCATACTAGTGTACCAGAAAAATTTCATCTATTGCTGTAGGAAAATCTTCATTGATAACTGACCGGTGGTGCAGATTTTACACCTCCATGTCAGTTTATGGTGCAGATTTTTACTATGGACAAATTCTGAGGCAAATCTGCATGAAATGAATGCAGATTTTGCTGCAGATTCATCACATATTTTGTTGTGGACAGAATTGGTATGTGAGGATGTCTCCAGCTCTTGCAGCCTTCTTGGGAACCTGTGACCAGAATCTAAGGATGCCAATGGTTTGGGGAAATTCTAATTAGAATATTACTCTAGTGATACATGAAAGGGCCACAGGTTATTAGTAACTATACACCCAGCAAGGGAACTTTAACACATGCAAGGCTGGTCTTACAGACCATAGTTGAAGACAGCAAATGGTCCGCAATTGAGGGTTTTCAATTGCAGACCATTTGCGGACACATATACAATGCGGCCTCTTACACCACCGGATATTTTATCCGTGGTGTGGCCGGGCCGCAACCGAGGTCCACACTTTATAGAACATGTCCATAATGGCCATAATTCACGGCACTGCACGGACTCGCCCTTAGAACTCTATGTGCGAGTGCGGCAGTTTATGGGCATCTGCGGAGTCTATGTTGATGATCAGCAACTTGTGGACCGTAAAAGCATTACAGTCGTGTAAGACCAGCCTTACACAACAGTAAGTTTAGTCCGCAAATGTGGGTTCTCAATTGCTGACCATTTGTGGACACATTGTATTCAGTGCGGCCTCTTACACCACCAGATATTTTATCCGTGGTGTGCGGTGCCAGAGGTCCGCACTGAATACTGCATGTCCGCAAAGTCAGACATCACAGCACGGCACGGACTGTCCCATAGAACTCTTTGGGCGCGTGCAGCTGGACACGGACATCTGCGGAATGACTTTTTGGAGTGTAATTTAGTATTGCAGATCAGCACATTGCGGACCGCAAAAACAACTACGGTTGTGTAAGACCAGCTTAAGAAACAAATCTACACGGCTACATTCCTTGGTAAAGCAGGGTCTGGGGATGTATTAGATGACATGCTTGTACATAATCCATTCAACATAAAGCAATCATCTGTAGCACTGACATCTGCAGGCTACATTAGGTACTTCACACCAGTACAATTCCTTGATTTTGTATCCCATTTACCGACATGATTTAAGTGTTCATAGCAAGTAAATCCCAGTACACCTTTTGTCACATTCCTTTGTATCAGATTTGCATCCTTGGATAATCTACGAAAAACGTGATGCATAGGATTTTTCCATTCATTATATGAGAATAGGGAACACAAATAACTAGTTATGGACGATCTCATTATTGAACTTGGTGCAAGGAAAAGTAGGGTAGTTGCCCACTGCAACCAGTCAGGCCATGACTTTCCTTATCCTAAGTGTCACAGTAAAAAGAGCGATATCTGCATCTGAATCTGGTTGCTATGGCCTGTTGTAACCCAGATGCAGGATTTTTAAGAGCTGACATTTGTCTTACGCCCTTAAATAGAAAAGAGAGAGTGAATAAAACTTACAGGATTATCAATATACAACATTGAGTACTTGTTTGTCCAAGCGAATTCCCGATGAACCACTGTAAGGACACAAGAAGAACATGTGGTCATTACCAGACAATAACACTAAAAATCCCCGAAACAGATGTTTCTTTACAAATATCCCTCTATGTTTGGATGAAACAGTGAACTCCCCTAACTACTGAGAAAAAAATCTGCTTGGATATTTACACAAGAAGAGGAGGCCCGACCCCCACATAATCCGCATTTTACGTTTTTTTTCATTTTTTAAAAGCATTCACTGGATACTTACAATTTAACCGTGTAAAGTAATTATCAAAACTAGTCATACAGAACACAATCCACTATGAAATGGTTAAAAGAAGGAATTGTTCTTAAGGAGGTAGCAGAAAAACAAAGCAGAAAATTCCATGGTTATATAAAGCCACACAAGTTCACCATGAGGCGTGGTATTGCGTAGTATTATGGCATTACCACAAGTTAATGTTTCCCTATAGGTGGAAAAGTCTTGCAAGTCGTCTGCGTCTTCCCCGACAGTAAATCTAGGCCACTGTTTACCTAATAGTGTAAACTAAGGCCTGGGTTCACATCTGCGTTGAGGCCTGTCCAGTCCCCTCTCTGCATGAAAAACGCAGACAGAAAAACTCTGCACTTTTCTCTCCGCATTTTTGGTGCGGAAAACCGAGTGGAAACCACATGGACCCCATTATAGTCTATGGGATTTTTATGCAGATTAGGTTTCCATTCGGAGAGTCCGCTTAGGGACCTATACGCAGATGTGAACTGGTCTGAAAACTCACCAGACTGAGTCTGGATGATAAATCTAGAGCATCTTTAGACTGTCTGGTCGGAGTTTATAACCATCTAGTAGTTGCCCTAATTTGAGACAGAATTTTGCATCCAAATTTTGTCCCATTCAGTTGTAGTAATTCTGCAATTCTACCACCACTCCCAAATGACCCCAGCCTTATTGTGAACTATATGCGGAATACTAAACACCAGATTTTCCTGCTCACAATGCAATGGGGAAGATCTAATAAGCAAAATAAGATGGGATTCTGTTAGCAATCTAAATAGAAAGTAGAATAAATGAAATGACTTATTGTACCAGGTTGAAAAGTGGTGTGGAAAAGAGCACACAATGCTACACAATCCATGCAGTAACGGAAGGAAGAGAAAACAGTCTTGGGGGCGTTCACACTTGCGCCAAGTCTGCCCGCCGGGTCTCTGTCCTAATCCCTAGTGAAACTGCATAGAGGACGTCTTCCTGGCGGTCAGTTTTAAAACTCATTCATTTGAATGGGTTTCTAAAGCAAACCACCGGTGTCTGTATGTGGCCTCTCCAGGGGGAAACCTTTTTTTTTTTTTTGCAAGGACACAAAGTCCAGCAGTTTGCTTTAAAAAACCCATTCAAATGAATGAGTTTTAAAACCGACCGCCAGGAAGCCGTCCTCTATGCCAGGCATGTCAAACTCAGGGTAACCCGAGGGCCACATGAGTAACAAGAGGTTGTTGCGAGGGCCGCACACAGCAGCTAATGGCTAGGGCCTAGGGGACTGATCACTAATACCATGCATCGCAAAAATCCGGCATGTCTATTGCAGGCTACATAGAGTAGCCTACAATAGAAAGTATAGAATGACAGGCTGGAGCCTCACAAGGCTCCCGGCTGCCATAAAAATGCACGCAGGCCCCGAATCTTGCTCCGGGTGCCTGCGATTGCCGGTAAAATGGCACCTCAGTTAAAGCTGGCAGACACCATTATTGTGTTGGAGTGCTGGGGAAGGGGGGTGCTTCTGGATGTCTGGCCCTTCCTTGGGCCTGAGGACTGTTTTTTCCCGCCCACTTGCAATTCCTGCACTTGGGGGTTAATAGGAGCACTACAGACTGTAATGCTCCAAATAACCCCCAAGTGAAAGAATTACAAGGTGGGTGGGAAAAAAAAAAAAAAAAAAAAAAAGTCCTCAAGCCTAAGGAAGGGCCAGAGACATCAAAAAGCCCCCCTCCCCCAACCCTTCCCCAGCACTCCAACCCCCCATCATCATAAATCTAGTATTTATCCCCTATCCGTAGGATAGGAGTTAAATACTTGAAAAATCACAATTTCTTCTGCAGAAGCTTACCTGCTTCTGCTTTTCAGCCTGCGCAGTGGTCTTGTGAGACCGCGTAGGACGCAGGTACACGTCGGGTGCGGGCCCGATTACGTGGCCACATCACCTGGCGTGTGGGGAGGAGGGGGAGGAGGGGGCGGAGCAGGCAGAGAGCAGGCAGGGAGACCTGCTCTCTGCGAAGGGTGAGGGGCGGCCGCTGGAGCATGTTTGACATGCTTGCTCTATGCAGTCTCTCTGGTGATTAGGATGTAGACCCGGCAATCAGACACAGGCGCAAGTGTGAATGCCCCCTTAGGCTAAGGCCCCACAGAATGAAATGCAGCAAATAAACGCTGCGGAAAAAAAAAAAGCAATGGAAACACATCACCTTTGTTTCCGCTGCTTCCCCCCCCCTCAAAAAACACCTTCCATTCAATTCAATTGGAGTCAGTATCAAGTTTTTTTTCCCCCTATCTTCATGTGGAATCCATCTTGAAAAACCATTGAAATCAATGGGATACAGAAAAAGACCTATCAGATTTTTTGTTTTTTGCAAAAAAAAAAAAAAAAAAAAAAAAAAAAGCTAGCAATTTTTTTTTTTTTTTTTTTTTAACTGGATATAAAATTACAAAAGGGTCAAAAGCCACATAATATAATATATGTGGCAAAAACTGTTTCCTAATTCCTGTAGCAGATTTTTTCAGTATGTAAAACATACTCTTTGGCTGAGACAACACATCATATACAAGCTGTGTTTTCAGTTATTACATAAAGGAAATATGGAAAGAATATGCAAATCTGACTTCCATGATGTAATTAGGATGCCAGTGCCTCAGAGGGCGCTGACTGAGAATGTGCAAGTCTATCTTCCATGATGTAATTAGGAAGACAGAGTCTCAGGCAAGCAAACCAATAGAGGGCGCTCCCTTTAACATCATGCCGACCTTCTCAGATGATTTTGTTTGCAATGATGTTGTCATTTATTGACACAGAGAGGACACAGTACAGGGATTGGTCTGTCCTGAAACCCAAACCAGCTGATGGTATTATGCACAAGAGCAAACAGGGAATCAGACAGAACCATTAACCCAGTAATTAAGTTGTTCAGGCAGGAAGGGGTTAAAACAAAATCACTTCAGTGATCTGTATCTCACCCTGATAGCTGGCTGCAGCATGCCCTATGTGAACTGTAGTAACCCAATCTTTTTTTATTCCTTCATGGCATTTACAATAACACAAAGCAAATTTGCAAACCTGATGTGTGTATACAGCTTGTATTCAGAACTGTGTGTCTCTATGGTTACAGACTATAAACTATTACTCTTCGCCCCCTGATTCTTATTGCGAATTGGCTTTTTAATCAGTAGAATAAGCAAGAAATGTAAAATTACTTACAAGTCAGGTTCTTATTCACGACATATGGTCCATGCTCCACAAAGAGGCCGAACATGGACGTACCGCCTGGTCCTCCCTGCAGCCACAATAATACTGGAGCGCTCTCCGGTCTAAGCTGTAAGTCAAGAGAAAAGGTTGAAATCAGTCATTGAGTAAAAAGCATTTACTATTTAGTCTAAAAACCGAATTTCTCAGTTTTTATTAATTTCTGACTATAACCATAACTGAGCACCACACAAAAGAAGTTAATGTCTCTCCAATGAGGATATAAAGCACAGTGACCCCTCCCCAAAAGATCGCCCCTTCCAGAAGGATTCTTCCCATGCCAATTAAACATTATATAAACTATCCCTCTATAAGCACACCACCCCTCACTCTGACCAAAGACTACTTTTTGAGCTTTCTCAATGGGAATTCCCATTTGACCACACATTGGGCTCATATGTGCTATGCAGGTGTATGCATGGGACACCAGGGGAGAAACACTGCCTGCAATGGGCTGCATCACTGGAGTATATAGAGATGGAGCAAGTCCTGAAATTGCTGAAGAAGGGAGGCTGCAGACCTCTCTTATGAGTCAAGAATGAATGTCAAGGATTGCAATCATGTTATTATTGCAATCCTGGTAGCCAAAAGGGGTGAAATTTATGTAAATCCCATCTGAAATAGGAATTGCCTGCAAGTTTTAGGGCATTTCTAGAGCAGTGCTTAGATGTGACAATCTTGGCCATCAAGTTAAGCAGAAAACAGATATATGAGCCATGCTCTGGACTAAGAATGAGAGAGGAGCCATGACAGGGGAACAAGATTTATAAAAGCGCCTTGCCGGATCCAGGAATAATGGGGCCATCTTCCTCTGGGCTACAGTACCAAGGCGGTTTTAATCAGGTCAGTAGGCCAATCCACAAACTCCAACTCCTATTTTATTACAACCTGACTCCGACTCCTCAGTCAGAAGCAGTAAAGTTAATTAAAAAGCCAGTGATTGACTTCCTATGAAAGTAAATATGTAACAAACTATGTATCTAATTAATTATACAATATTATCTATACATCTCTGATGACTCCATTAGGCACTTTAACCTGCATTTTGTATACATTTTTGAGATGACCCCCTCACAAAAAGATCTATACAAATTTAAGAGGTCACCTAAAAGAGGTTTTATAGCACTAACATTTTAGAATAATCAAAAAAGTAAATTATGTTCATGGTATTTTATATTTATTTTAATAAAGATTAGGCCAATAACTGTAATAGTAATTTGATCACATCGGGAAAAAAAAAAAAAGTGAAACAGCTCCATCTATTGCATATACTTGGAATAATAAAAAAACAAAAAAGTTTTACTTTTTCCATTGAAAGGGGAACATGTACAGTACAATCCCCCGTCCAAAATAAAACAGGAAATGTCAGTAAGGTAACTTGGTAAAGTGTATTTACATATTTACCTATTGGACCCTTACACTGTATAATTTTCTGCCCATTTTACAAACTTCCCATAATTCTGTCTACAGCGAAATATTATAGAGGAGAGCAAGTCAAATAATCCAATTCCTGAAAACATAAGACTGGCACTCCACAATACACTCGTTCAGCGGCTCCTGTAGTAAATTTATGCTATGGAGTTTCTAAAAAACACTATATCTTAAAAGGGATTCTACCATTAAAAATCACAATTTTTCTCGATCACAAGTAGGAATAGCCTTAAGAAAGGCTATTCTTCTCCTACCTTTAGATGTCTTCTCCGGGCCCCTGCTCGGTAGAAATCCCGTTTTTTTGTTTGTATGCAAATATATAATATATATATATATATATATATTATAATATAATCTGAGATTTATCAAAAATCCAGCCATGATTTTCTTATTGTAGCTGTGTTATCAGGCAGGGACGTTACATGTATCAGAAGATATCCCGGCCATAATAACAAAATCATTCCTGATTTTCTGACCTTAGAAAGATCTTGCATTCATGGTCGTATTCACTGGCAACCGATCAAAATCATAAGTGCTCGTTCACACGTGAACTGCAGCGCCGCACCTCCCATGAGGCGACCTGAAGCGAGCGCTTCAGGCGGCGCTATGCCAGGGCCTCAGGGAGGGTGGCATTTTTGCTAACCTAAGCCAGTCCAGGACAAGCTGTCCTGGACTGGCTTAGCACCGAGTGGTGGTTTGGGGAGGCCACTGGAGCAGCGCTCCAGTGGCCTGAAGATAGGGCAGGTCGCTTCTTTTCTCCGCTAGCAGCAGCCCGCCACTAGCGGAAAAAAGAAGCCTGGCGGTCTACATAGACCACCATTGTAAGGGGAGGTTTTTGACGCGAAATCCGCTGTCAAAAACCTCCCCTGGGCTCACGTGTGAACGACATAAAAGTGTGACCACAAGATATTTAGAGAAAATTGTTAAAACTCTGCAAAATATTTAATCACTTATATTTGCAAAAATGTTTAATTTTTAATTATTTATAAATTTAAAAATGTTTCTGTACATGGGAATACACCTTTAATGTTATAATCCCTTTAATCTACAGAGGCATAACATATCTATACAAGAGAGAAGCTGGCAGTACAGCACAGAAAATGGTTTGTACTCATACCTGTGCAGGGAAAAACCAAAAGAAGAGATTGCTGTCATAGATTTTGTTCACGGTGAGATATCCCGAATAACTCTTGACATTTGTCCCTGGGAGTTCGCCCACAAGGCTTAATGCACGGGCTGAAATAAAAGCAGAATTACTTACTATGTGAATATAATACTAAAAACAATCTAGATACACAGACACAAATATCCAAGATTTGGAAAAGGTTCAACAGGGGGCCACAAAATGGATAAGGGGCACGGAGGACCTCAGTTATGAGGAGAGACTAAAGGAGTTAATATAAATGGCCCATATAAGAAATATGGGGAAAAGCTGTTCCATGTAAAGGACAAGGGGGCACTCCATCCATCTGGAGGAAAAAAGGTTTAATCTCAAGAGCAGACAAGGCTTCTTCACTGTAAGGACTATAAATCTGTGGAATAGCCTACCCAGGAGCTGGGCACAGCTGACAGCTTCAAAAAAGGATTAGATGGCTTTATAGAGCAAAATAGCATTGATGCTAATGGAAATGTATAGACTGTCGCCCTTTCCCATCCCCTGGCTGAACTTGATGGACACAAGTCTTATTTCAACCGTACTTACTAACTATGTAACTAAATCCATGCAGTCACCAATCTAGATAAAACATTCATAACTTGGTTTATCCGTACTCATATAGGCCTTAGAATATGTATAGTCTGTTTATGGAGAACATTTGGCTATGGGATTTTCCAATAATGTAGATATATGAACGGACAGTACAGAGATCTTTCCAATGATTTCTTTACACCAAGGTTACAGTGGGGCATCCTCTATGTCTAGATTGAAAAAAGGGTTTACCAACATCGTACATAGGAGTTCTTATGGGGCATTCACATGGAGGAACTTGGCACTGATTCTGGCGTGGTATCCGCATCAGAATCAGCGCTGAGAAAAGCCTCCTATTGACTTCAATGGGTTCCATTTTTAGCGCGGAACTCATTGAAATCAATGAGAGGCTTTTTTCCTATTGATTTTAATGGGTACTGCATGGAAAACATAAAATTAAAGTCAATGGGAGACTTTTTTTGAGCGCTGATTCTGATGCAGAGTCCGCAACAGAATCAGCGCCAAATTTTTCTGTGTGAATGCCCCCTTACAGTAAGAACTGTCCTCCATAGAATGTTGTTTTGGCTGATAACTTGTCTGGATACCTTCCTTGAAAGCATAAATATCATATATAAATTATGAAAGTTATTTATTTTGGTATGGATGGTGGTCAACAGATTTACTCCAAGTTGAGAAGGGATTTTTTTTTTGTCTAATATAGGGTATCTGGTACCCCCCCCCCCCCCCCTTTTTCTAGATCAATATTGGGTTGGTCTTCATGAACCTGTGTCTTTATGCATCCAACCATATCTACCAAATTACAATGTGTGCATGTAGGAACTTAACATGTAAAGCCACTTTAGCCTCTAGAACAGGATTGGGGCATAAACCGGATCAGATTGTGGGATCGTTTTGGAGTAGATCTAGAACAGCGTCCACCCATATATAACTCACATATTGTTGCCCAGTAAGATATACTAGGTAAGGTCTTCGTGGCAGACACTTTAAATGTAGCCTCCTAGCCTGCAGTCTTCATGACCATGCCTTTTAATATTATTATCGTGTCATTATTTTTTGGCTTCCTTTTTTCCCCCCCCCATCTGTTGTGTCCAACATTAACATAGAACAGTGGTCTTCAACCTACGGCTCGCCGGTCACTGTGAAGCAGGTGTATTGGCATGCTAGGAGTTGTAGTATTTGCAACAAATGGAGAACCACAGTTTGGAGATTATTGAAGAAGAATAATAAAGCCAAGAGCTTCAAACACGACGTCATGGAATCCTCTACTGTTTTGGCTGGAAAAGTGCCTCAGAGCAAAACTGTTCAACATGGATAGTCTGGAAGTCGGGATATTAACCTAAACTGCCAATTCACATCAATAAGGAGGTGCATGTTTTCTTACCTTCATCAATCTGCCCACTCTCTAGATAAGGTGTGAGGAAGAGAGGCTTGCCAGGATCTCCTCTAGTGGTTGGAGGAACCTTCACTCCTTGAAACATGTGTCTTAAGGAACCCCCAGCATAAGCTAGCTCCAGGTTACCGGCCACCACCAAGAGTGTCAAAATCCTGAGACTGTCCATTCTGTTTACCTGTAACAAAACAAAGGTTTACAGTAACTATACTTTGACCTCATGCATATGACTGTAGAAAAAAAGGGCTCATTCATTTCTATGGGCTGAGATACACGACTGGTATTTTTGCAGCCATGTGTCCTTGCCATATTCAAGGGCCATAAGTTATGAAGCATGTGCTATTTTTGGCAGGCTAATTCCACAATGGTTGTCTGAAGGAGGCCTTAAAGGTATATCCAGGTATTGATGACCTATGCTTAGGAAAGGTGCTCAATATCAATCTGGTGGTGGTTCAATGACCCAAAAATCAGCTGTTTAAAGCATCTTCAGTGTTTGGTTGGGCGATACGACATCTACATCGAGTATGAAGCACAGTGCTGTACTTGAAAGGGAGTGAGCTGTACATGGGTCATGTGACAAATAAATATGACATCACTGTGAAGCAGATGACATCAGATGACATTCTGTGAAGCAGAAGCAGTGCTCACCCAACCACTGTTGCCACTAATCTGTAAGGGTTCTGGGTGTTGGACTCTCACTGATCTGATGCTGATACTCTCTTCTTGGGATAGGTCATCAATATTTACCTCCTGGACAACCCCTTTAATTTGGTATTAAGGGACAAAATTATCACACTTGTGTATATGAGGCCTAACCCAAATCTAGAACTAGAACGGATTAGTTGCACTAGATAAGTAACAAGTATATTACATAGACAGATAAACCATCTGTGATATAGCTAGAGATCACTGTGCAACTAAATAGCATGACTAGTCTGTGGTTTCTAAAACACAACAGTCAGGAAACCATTTATGAAATTGCATGAGAAGATATAGAAGTTTAGCAACCATATTAAACTAAGAAAGCACGGATTGGAAAAAAACAGACAATTAAACAGATGCAGTAAGGGGGTCATAGATACAGAATAAAGGTTTAGGCAAGAGTTAAAGGGGCGAGGAAAGCATTGGCCAAAAACTGATGAAGAAGGCATTGCCCATGGCAAAAACTGTACTCCCTGCAAGGTGGATGGGATTTTAGTGAACCTTGCGGAAAAATACACGCACCAGACACACTGTGATTTCCAAAACCATCATAGTCCGCTACGTCGGGCCTTAGTCTTAAAGAGATTTTCAGGTAATCTTTCCCATGCATATGGCACAGGATTTTCTGTAATGGATTTTTGTATCCATAAGATATGCTATCAATATCTGATCAGTGAGGTTCTGAGATGTGGACCCTCACAGATCAGCTACAGCCTCTTCAGTAAATATCGAACAACACTGCACATGTTAAGCAGAAGATACAATCACCAAATCACTGCTGCTTCAAGTGGGTGATCTGTGAGGATCCTGAGTATGGACCCCAAGCAACAAAATATCAGATACTAAGGATATGCTATGAATATTTTACTCCCAAAAAAACCCTTTCATGAATAATTATATATATATATATATATATATATATATATATATATATTTATTTATTTAATAAACACAACAAAACGGAACTATGTTGAGCAAAACCTTATGTTAGCCAATATGACCTATGTATCCTGTGATCTTGGTTTCTACACGTTATCTACATGTTAGATCTGTTCACACCTCTAAATAACTCAAATTACAGGAAAAAATAAGGTGAAATTTCTTAGTGAACCAGAAGCAGATCGTTTCCAGTTAATAAAAATAAAACATAAAAAATATAAATTATATCCAGTATGTAATATACAGTATATAATACTATATGGGCAGAGTCTGGCCCAGAATCCAATGAAACCAAGAGGGCACATGACCTCTTCTAAAAAAAAAAACAAAAAAAAACTGACTGATAGCAAACTATTATCAGGTGTATAGGTAGCCTCACCAGCCACAGCACAGGTCCCGGCGTCAGGGTCGGCGGTGCAGGTAACCTAACTCGTCTGCCTGCATTTAGGGAATAGTCCACTAAGGAGCTGATGACCAACAAAGTGTTGTAATATTAGTATTTCTACACATTAACCACAGGAGCAGGACTGCACACACAGCAAGTTCTGCAACAGCTAAGTCAGGGATATCTGCGAGCTAGAAATCTTATACTCTGCCATTTATCAAAATGTGGGTAAATAAATTCAGTCTATACAACACATAAGGCTGAGCTTATCTATTACAGGGAGACAGTGTCCTGCTGGGGGGTGTGGGTGGAGGGGTGGCATAGTGTGCTGTTAACCACAATTTACATCTAACATATTATGGTAGATTTATTAATGGTAATCTGGAAGAATTCTTTCAGCAAGGATACAGGGCAACACTGGGAGAGACCGGCTAAGGGGGCATTCACACCTGCGCCCCTGTCCGTCCTAATCCCCAGAAAAACTGCATTGGGGACAGCTTGTCAACCGTCAGTTTAAAAACCCATTCATTTGAATGGGTTTTTAAAGCAAGCCACCGGTGTCTGTATGCAGCCTCTCTGCATGACAGATTTCTAGCGGCGTGCCCCTGGTGAAGAGCTATCGGTGCCGGTACTGTAGCTCTTCAATCTTAGAACGGCGTTTCTGACAGTCAGTCAGGAATGCCCTTCCTCACAGTAACGTCTATTGCGCTGTACTGTGAGTGGGGGTGTTGCTTACCACCCAGCGATAACGCTAGGAACGTCCCCCCAGTCCTCGTCTATGGACGAGTACTATCAGGAGGGCAGGGGGTCTTCCTCAACGCTCTCACAGTACAGTGCAATAGATGCTACTGTGTGGAAGGGTGTTCCTGACTGACTGTCAGAAACGCCCATCTGACGGTGAAGAGCTACGGTACCGGCACTGATAGCTCTTTACCGGGGGCACAGAACGCGAAAGCCGATACTGCGCTGAATTCAGAACACTGTTGGCTTTCTAGCGGTATATACAACCACATGTGCCCCAGGAGGTGGAAGAGCCTCTTTAATATAGAAAAACTAGTACTATCTGTTGTACAATTTTGCATATTCCCATGCACTTTACTTTTTCTTATTATTATTTGCTCTTGTCTGTATTAGACAAAAAAATGTAGTAAAGACAAATGTAAAGCTGCAAGAAGGACCAAGTCTCTGGAACAAATACAACCAACACAGGAAGAGCTGTGTGGGTGCAAGGTGAGGAAGTTGGTCAGTCTATAGGTGCAATAACTACCAAGCCCAGATGAGCATTACAAAAGTCTTCGGAAAAAAAAGGATATAGAAGTTTCTGTTCCAGCAAGTTTTTTCTTCATAGATCCGCTGATACATGGATTGGAGAAGCGAGACAATATTTTAAGGGCCAGGTGAAACACAGGGGGAAATTTATTAATAAGTAAGCAATGTAAACTTGCTTACATAGATTATTTCAATTATTTCCATACCCGTGTCATCCTGTCTCACACCCCAATCAGATATGTCACTTACCGTACACTGCCCAATCAGGACTGATGATATATGAATAACATACGTGGCATGTAATAAGAGGAGCGCTTATAATAATCCTTCATTATTCATAATCAAGATAAATTGTTCAATTAATTTGATTTAGGCCATAAACACCAAGCCCTAGTTATGACCAAAATGTATAATAGGGATCCTGAAACCTCTGGAATTCTAGGCTGACCTCAATTCTGTGCTGGTTTCTGAAACCTTTCCATAGTAAGGGGCGATCACACTACAGTTAGTGTCCGCTCACCAGTGTCCACTCAGCAGTGTCCATGGCTATTGTCTGTAAGATTTTAGCCACAAACACTAGCTGCTCCGTTTGCAATTTCCATTTGTTTCAATGGGATTTTATCTTGTGTCCTTTTACAACCATGTCCGTTTTCTCAAGCGGATAAAAAAATCCTACATGCAGGACTTTCAGTCCGTTTGAAAAAAAGAAAGCAAGTGTCCGTTTTTTTCAACAGTGAGGTCTATGGGCAACGGACATATAACAGACAGTAACTGATAGCCATTAGTTACTGTCCGTTTGTGTTCATTATGATGTGTCCAGTTTTTTTGTTTTTTTTTAAACGGACACCAACGGCAGTGTGAACCCTACCTAATCTGCACAAACAAAAACACCACCACACATAAGTAACATGTTCCTCTCTGGCAGACACTGCAGTGTGTTGGGGTTTGCCATGGCAGCTCTAGACCAGATAGTGTCCTCGGAGCCTGACATTTTGCAACGAGCAGGGTCTAATATGCCGGCTATCCATATAAAACTGACAGGTATATTATACAGCAAAGTTTAATAAAATATTAAATAAAAAAAACTTGTATTAATATATCTGTAATGACCCAAACTGTATCCTGCACAGAGAACTCGCACATCTTAATCAAATTAATATTTAAATGGATGTCAGAATATGGTGCAAATGTAGTAAAATATTTGCTATAAAATTAGGTATTGCTGTAATTGTAACTCACTTCTATGGTACAAGGCAGTAATTACATCACGTGGCCACTAGAAAACAGGCAGCGAATCATGTGATATAAATAGTGAACAGGGAACTGTGGTTCCTTGATACAGCTGGTCAGCATTGGCCCTTTAAGGGGCTAAGGAGTCTGAAGGCAATGATATAAAATGACAGAAGAAGTTATGAGGTGTACAGGTACAACACCCACACAATGCAAATAAGGTAACAGGAAGCAGAAGTAAAAGTGGTCATCCGTGTTGTGGTAAATATGGTGGTTAATGAGACACGGAGTAAAAAATAAAACAGACTTTATGTGCACAGCCGTCATATGGTAGCATACAGAGTCTTTATGGATCCGTACTCCAGACCTATTGGTACTTTGGGAGCCCCATGTGCGGGAGTGACCTTAGGGGCAAAATAACCGAGTCTTTCTGCTTCAATTATATCTTTATGCTGCGATTTTCCAAAAACACAACGGTTATGGAAATCACACAATGTCTGCTGCAGAGTACTAGCTGTGAAAAACTCTGAGGGCTCATTGACAAAGGTTGTGTACATGGAGCCTTAGCTGGAGCACAAAGTCACCGCACAGACCATCTCTTACTCTGGAGTACGCTGCTTGGTCATGTACCCAAGATGTGCCCGTATTGAGCATTACTTTAGGGTATAGTGACAGGACCCTCACTATGGTCATCAGCATGGGGCACAGGACCCTCAGCGGTCATCAGCATGGGGCACAGGACCCTCAGCGGCCATCAGCATGGGGCACAGGACCCTCAGCGGTCATCAGCATGGGGCACAGGACCCTCAGCGGTCATCAGCATGGGGCACAGGACCCTCAGCGGCCATCACCATGGGGCACAGGACCCTCAGCGGCCATCAGCATGGGGCACAGGACCCTCAGCGGCCATCAGCATGGGGCACAGGACCCTCAGCGGCCATCAGCATGGGGCACAGGACCCTCAGCGGCCATCAGCATGGGGCACAGGACCCTCAGCGGCCATCACCATGGGGCACAGGACCCTCAGCGGCCATCACCATGGGGCACAGGACCCTCAGCGGCCATCAGCATGGGGCACAGGACCCTCAGCGGCCATCAGCATGGGGCACAGGACCCTCAGCGGCCATCAGCATGGGGCACAGGACCCTCAGCGGCCATCAGCATGGGGCACAGGACCCTCAGCGGCCATCAGCATGGGGCACAGGACCCTCAGCGGCCATCAGCATGGGGCACAGGACCCTCAGCGGTCAGCTTAGCACTGGGGGCAGCCATAATAAACATGACACATTGTATACCATCACAGACCGCAGCACAGGGAAAGCTGCCATGTAGCCCACACATAGAACATTATATAGTATGCCCCGCACTGGCAGCTCCACAGCCATTGGCTGCAGTCAGCCCCTGAGCCCTCTATAGGAAGTAGCAGCAGGCAGATAAACAGGAAGCTGTGTGCCCGTGCAGTCACGTCCTCTCTGCCACAGGCAGCCGGTGACATACACGCCAGGATACAGTTCAGTACTTACACACAGCCTGCCATATAGTAGATGTAGCAGAGCTCAGCTGCGCGGCCTCACCTCACTAGCTCTCCCTCAGCAGAGACGGAGCAGTGACCGGCTGGGCCTGCCCTAAAATACACCGGAGTGCTCGGCCGAGTGCTAGGACAATAGGCTGCAATTACTCACGTGTCCAATAGATGGCGCTGCAGATCGTAACATGATTGGAAGCAGCAGCGCCAGAGGGGACTGCACAATAGTCCCAGATAGTGGAAGCAGTCAGAGTGCTGGGGGTGACCTGCAGGCTGGAGTGACATCACACAGGTGCTGCTATATTTGGGTTAGCTCAGATTGCTGGATCCATTGGACGTTCAGGTTGTTTCATGTTGTATTTCTAGCTTGTTTTGGGCAACAGAGCACAGTACATACGGTGAAAACTGCGATGTTGAGGATTATCAAATTTCCCCATAGTGGGACTATTAAAGGATTATCTTATTTTATCCTGTATGATACAGGGGAATCAGCAGTAAGAGTCTTCCATGGCAGGCTGAGACTCTTCCAATGGGAGCTGATGCCCCATTCCGGTTATTATAGAGCAGATCCTATCCTTTTTGGATATCATGTGAGTGTATTCCACTATGAATCAGAAATCAGCCCCCTGATCACTTTTTTGTCGAGCTAGCACTTTTTTCAGCAAGTTGAAAAAAGAAGAGACAGACATGTCCTATCTTCCCACGGATTCCGCGTCTGACTCACTCCCGATTAGACCCATTAATTCAGGCCTGCATCGCCATCTTGTTGCGGCTAGCCACGCGGAGAAATCACACCATCATCATCATCAAACTTTTTCCACCGTGTGAACTATCCCTAACAAACCCTCATACACATGGCTGTGTACATTATCAGTGTGCTAGCTGTTACCACACTGACCAATTATATTCCACGACCACTTATTAGCCTGGTATATGGGGCCTTGGGTCCTATTCAGTGCCGCACCTCCCATGAGGCGACCTGAAGCAACCGCTTCAGGCGGAGCTATGCCGGACCCCGGGGGGGGGGGGGGGGGGGGGCGGCATTTTTGCTGACCTAAGCCAGTCCAGGACAAGCTGTCCTGGACTGGCTTAGTGTCACCGTCTCGGCAGCCCGGCACAGGAAGCGAGCGGTGGATTGGGGAGGCCCTGTGGACGCAGCGCTGCTCTACTGGCCTCCCCTAAACGCTCAGGCAGAGAGCAGGTCCTCTCCCTGCCTGCTCTCTGCCTGCTAACGCCGCCCCGTCCGCTGGTGGTGGGGGGCGGCTTTCTGTCGTCCGCCTCAGGCGGCATAAAAGCTAGGTTCACCCCTGGTCCTATTACTATCTGTTTCACGGCCCAGGCTCACTGAAATAAAGTACTACAACAGACCTAACAATGTCTTGACATACTGTATATTGTATCCCAATTACGCAGATTTTTCCTGATATCCAATATCTGATGAAGGTCTTAGGCTAGGTTCATACAGTGGAAAATGAAATGGATTCCTCTTCATTTCCCGCCGCTGTATTCAGATTGCTGTGATGCTGATGCAGGACACTGGCATTCAGTTACGGTTTTCCTCTGCTGATTAGGCCTGGATGATGGGCCTAACTAGCAGGGACTCCTGAGTCACGGAATCTGCGGCAAGACTGAGCAGGATGCTCATTTTTTTCAGCGTCTTGCTGTGATCTTTGCCTCCCATTAAAAACCACGGGAGGCAGATTTGGAGCAGAATCTGCAGTGGTTTTCTACGTTTTACCAAAACATCATTTGATTTGTATCTGGACTTAAAAAACTTGGAGTAATGCTAATTGATATTGCCAGAATTTTCTCCATATTCATGGGTTGAGCACCTCCACATATCACACCAGAATAGAGATGAGCGAGTAGTATTCGATCGAATATCGAATAACATTATAGTCTATGGGAAAAAACAGGAATGTTGTTCCGGTTTCCATGGAAACCAAAGTTCGACACCTTGGATCCTACAAGTTCCGGAAGTAGTAGGACGAGGAGCATGAGGAGGTTTTTGCATTGAATTCAATGGAATTTTCCCGCGTGGTATTCGACTGATACAAGTATTCGATCGAATAGTCGTATTCGATCGAATACTACTCGCTCATCTCTACACCAGAACCATTAATATGAGGTATGACAGGCAAACAAATAATAATATCAAAGGTGCATAGCTACTAGTAAATGAATAATGTCCTGAGTATATTCAAAAAGCACCAAAAGTGCATAAGTACTGATAGGTCGCATCACCAATATGTTCGAAACACTCAAGTAACCTTAATAAATAATGATACACAGCCTAACCACCATAGTTCATATACTGACCCAGTATGGACACATACAAACACCTAGCTATGCCCACTCCAGCATGCGTTTCACCATACTTCCTCAAGGAGTGCGGTAGTAAAGTAATGGGTCCGTGGAGAAACAGTGAAACACAAAAATCATCCAATGCCGTTCAACCACGGACCCAACTCATGGACACGGTAAGGCCCAATGTTACAGAGACATATCAGAAAAAAACGCAGTGTTTAACAGTACCAGCAAAGTGAATGAGATTTTGCTTAATCTCATTTTGTGGGGAAAAAAAACAGCGGAAAACACAGCAAAAACTCAATGAAAAATGTTGTGATTTTTTTTTTAGCTGTGTTTTGGTACATGGGGCTTTAGCCTCAAACAGCCACACTTTTCTGCCACTACCGCATGACTAGTCCACATCCAGGGTATAGCTGCTACTATATTTTACACTGCAAGCGCAAAGAATTAAATGGTTCTCCAGCCCCAAGATGCTTTTTCTTACTGATGACTGACCCACAGCTCTACTTGCCTCTTGTGCACATGGATTTCTCCGGATTCTCTGAGACCTGGTCACATTGCTAATAGAAGCTACCAATAAAAGATGCCATGACGCTTGGCGTGCCCAGGTCACCAGTAAAACTCAATCACAGTGCTCAGTGCTGATCCCAGGCTGATGATGTCACAGAAAAGCGCCAGACACCGCAAGAAGGCACGAGACAGGTAACGGAAGGGAAGAATGAGTGATTTTTTTTATTTTTGTAATCTCCTCTGGGCTTCCACGTATTAGATTTTGCTCCATTTGTTCGGTTTTGTAAAAAAAAAAAAATAATAATTTGGATTATTCAAGACAAACATGGCTTGTTACAAGTTGATTTGCCCATCTCTGATGTCAGTGAATACTAATGAAGGGTGGCAGTATCACATTCAATCAGAATTTTCCAGAATTTTCAGGCTCTGCCCAAAACCAAAACTTTTGGGATTTGTCACCCACAAAACACTATTATACTCTGGAGAGACCCCAGATCCTATAAAATAATAAGTGGAGGACCTGGCAGGTAAGTAAAAATACCAAACAGTCATATCACCTAACCTGGGCATCCAGCGGTTCCTAGGTCAACGTGTCATGATGTCAGTGTACACTATGTGATCCTTGGGTGCTTTAGCCAAGGGCCAGAAGATGCTTGAAGAAGACACCAGGGGACACCAGATTCCCATGGGAGGTGAGTTTAACAGAGTACAAGAATAGCACTGAACCGAACTGAAAAGCCCGAACGTCATGAATATTCATCTAAGGGATTATCAAAAGGAACTGAGAACATCATACGCTGGGGAGCATTATATATACTGTGTGGGGCAGAAAACTGTGAGATACATCGGGAAGAAGGGGGCCCACAAATTTTCACAGTATGGCGCCTCAAAATTCCTTATAGCATACCTGAGTGGAGTATTCAAAGTATTTGTAATTTTACAATGAAGAACTTTTTTTTATATTGTTCCACAATATTTATCCACAGTTTTTCACCTCTGACCATCTTTACTTTTAATTGATGCTACCTCTAACATGATCGCTTTATACAGTCATGTGACAGGTGAAAATTGACCCTCCAGCTGTTTTTTTTTGTGTAGACTGAGACCCCGTATAGGGATCACAATGTACATTTTTTTTGCTCCTATCAGTATGTCTTTGTAGAATGGGAGGAAATCCACGCAAATACGGGGAGAACATACAAACTCCTTGCAGATGTTGTTCCTGATGGGATTCGAGCCCAGGACTCCAGTGCTGCAATGCTAACCACTAAGCCACCATGTCGTCCCCTTTTCTCATAAGTACCAGTAACTTTGCCCGCCTTTTGTTAACCCTCTCGCAGCTTTTTGGAGATGTGATGCCCACAATTTCTAGTTATTTTTTCATCTGAAATGGAAAATTTCTCACTTTCAACTTCTGATATGTGTTCTATGTTCTATTGTGAGTAAAAAAAAAATATGTGAATTCTTGTTTTCTTTTATTTTAGGGTTTTAGAAACAATATGTCTATTTTCTGGGTTTTGGTTCGATGTGACATGACTATTTCCATAATGCCTGTAATATGACATCACTGTTTGTATTATCCCTTTATTGGGACATTCCTGCGCATATTATACCTGTGCTATGATGCTTCTTTGTGACATCTGTATTTTACTTTTAAGCGGAAAAGAGGAACAGATCTCAGTCAGAGGGAGAAAGATAACCTTTTCTTCTTCCTGCTGCTGGGGTCTGTTCCCATTTTTGGCAATGAATATAGAGGTTGATATGATTATGGTTATTAGGACTAAGCGGAAGCTGCAGATGGGAAATGAATATAGATTTTGCAAAGCGATGTTACACGATTGATATTAGACTTTACAAAACTGCTGTCAATGTTTCATTCATGAATCAATTTTGTGTTCAGAATGTGCAGTATAAAGAAGTCCATAAAAATCTAGAGTTGGAAGCCGGGCATCTGTAATCCTTTACCTGCTTACCCAGGCAGGTCACATAGTGGCATAGCTAGGATTGGCTAGCAAATACCGTTGCCTGATGAGCTGAGTGTCCTAGGACCCCATAACAAAAAATTGTAATTAAATTGTTAACCCTTTAACTAACATGAGGATTGACAACTGCTTATTCAGTCACTGTGGTAGTAATATTCTGCTATGGTACAGTGGTAGAATACTGTTTACTGTTGGGTCACTGGTACCTTTATAGTGGCAATACAGTATTTCAGGGGTATTTAACTGGGAAACTGAGGTCCAAACACAGAGCAACCAATCACAGCAAAGATTTTTTTCCATAAGCACTACAAGAAATAAAAGCTGTGCTGTGATTGTTGCTATGGGCAGCTAACACAGTTTTCTTTAAGGCCGGGACCCCGCATAGCATAAATTTGTGCAGGGCAATACTTCTGGTAATGAAAGGCGCAGCACACACTTAAATGGTCAGCAGCAGCAGACAGGGAACACCAAGGACAGGTGGGTCTGATTTTACCCCGGCCTCTCCCTGGACAAGCTCTTTAATACTGATGAACTATCCATAAGGGTGCATGCACACTACGTAACGCCGGGCGTGTATGAGAGCCGTACACGCCGGCATTACGGCAGACTGCCGAACACTTCCCATTCACTTCAATGGGAGCGCTCGTAACAGCGGCGTTTACGAGCGCTCCCATTGAAGTGAATGGGAAGTGTTCGGCAGCCCTGCTGTAACGCCGGCGTGTACGGCTCTCATACACGCCCGGCGTTACTCAGTGTGCATGTACCCTAAGATAGGTCATCAGTATCTGATCTTCAGTGTCCCACACCCAGACACCTCACAGATCAGCTGTTCCATCAGCATCCAGGGAATGGAAACAGCTCTACTCCTATTCTAGTGATACGAGAGTAGCTGCAGTTCCCTGGTGACACTGCTATAGAGTAGATGAATCTGTACCTCTTTTTATTTAAAGGGATTCTACCATTAAAAATCTTTTTTTCTGTGGCTAACACGTCGGAATAGCCTTTAGAAAGGCTATTCGTCTCTTACCTTTAGATGGGATCTCCGCCGCACCGTTCCTTAATAATACTGGTTTTTACCGGTATGTAAATTAGTTCTCTGGCAGCGATGGGGGCGGGCCCCAGCGCTGAAAATGCGATGAGGGCGTCCCCACCGCTGCCCGAGAACAGGATCCTGCACCGCCTCTATCTTTTGCTGGATCCTTCGGAGATAGAAAGAGGCGCAGCAGGAGATAGAGGTGGCGCAGGATCCTGTTCTCGGGCAGCGGTGGGGACGCCCTCATCGCATTTTCAGCGCTGGGGCCCGCCCCCATCGCTGCCAGAGAACTAATTTACATACCGGTAAAAACCGGTATTACTAAGGTATTACTATTACTAAGAAGATCCCATCTAAAGGTAAGAGACAAATAGCCTTTCTAAAGGCTATTCCGACGTGTTAGCCACAGAAAAAAGATTTTTAATGGTAGAATCCCTTTAAATAGGAGCTATTTTCACTTCCCATTCACTGCAGTAGCTTCAGGCATCTGGATGCAGCTAAAGTAGCTGATCTGTGTGTGTTTGGGTATCAAACCCCCACAGAACAGGTACTGATTAAACATGGAATAGGTATTGAAAAACCTCTTTACGCTGAGCTTTGCCCATGGCAGAAACGCCGCTGAAAGAAACGTTATGGTTTCCCTATTGAAGCAGAAAGTCCGCAGAGGAAACCACTGTGAACTTTCTGTGAAAAGTGTTGCGAGAAAAACTGCAATGTGTTGCCGCCACAGTTTTTACCGCACCACTTTTTTGCTGCCGGACGCTACATTGCGCCAATAGCCCTAATGAGATTTTCCCACTTATAATTTTCAAATCAGAGAGGGTCCAATTGCTGAAATCACAAAAACAGTGGTCTGAATATAGAGATGGTCAAAATACGTGCCGTATCATTTCAGTCCACTTGAAATGTATGAGTGGGAGCGCACTGATCACTGCTCCATTCACAAGCGGAAGCAAACCACCCTCATTCTAGTGATCAGAGTGGTTCTCCATTGTAGGACCTCCTCTCATCCGAACTGAGTTATGTCAATGACATTCAAAACC
Organism: Leptodactylus fuscus; assembly: GCF_031893055.1. Lineage (NCBI taxonomy): Eukaryota > Metazoa > Chordata > Amphibia > Anura > Leptodactylidae > Leptodactylus > Leptodactylus fuscus. Next base: position 176,115,444 of record NC_134268.1, on the reverse strand, counting down.
TAAAATGGAAATACGCTGTTATTGTATGGATGTGAGGGTGAGTCTCAGAATAAGTTCCTCTGGTGGGCCGGGATACCCCAGGTTTTTCCCCTGATGGAACCATATTAAAACAAAAACAATATTCTGCAGAACATTTTATAGACTTCTCATGCCTTACAAAGGGGACCTCAGCCCCTCTAACTGGGACGCCATTCATGCCATAGACAGGAGAACAATGATGTGAAGTTTTAGTAGTCACTGACATTTTATTACAATGTGATTTTTCGTATGACATTTATGTCATTTTCGACTGCTGCTTTTACTGTATCATTTATGATTTCACGGTTCCAGCTAACCGTAAGCTATTGTTCTTTTTAATCATATTCGTTTTCTTACCTTTGTCCAGTTTTTTATGTACAATTTCTGCTTTAAGCGCAATACTTAACAGCGGCATAATATAGCTGACATTCCATTTTCCGCACCAGCTGGGGATATTATTACAAATTCTGCAGGAGCTTTTCTCACACAATCTGCAGCAGTCTCAGTAAGGATTATGACACATTTTATAAATCAAATATCCCATTTTCACTACATAGTTTACCATAGTCCTGCAACAATAAACCCCGCTGTTGTTATGAGGAACATTTGTCATGATGGATATGGCAACCCTGAGGTCTGGCTCCTGTCTCTAAGCAGATAGGAGATTTTCAGTCTCTGACATGCACTTTATAGCCGGCCATTGACTGTTCTTGATATATTGCGATGGAAAGAAGAACTGTCTAAAATGTTGCTTTCCTCTCAGGAGGCTTACAATACGTACAGTTGCCATAGGAGTACCCAGGAAGGGCACTCGCTCAAATTACTGCCAGTTAATCCTTGACCCAAAAGAGCATTTGAGTGATATGCAGCTGCAGAGCTAAGGAAGCTTTTGACAGAGCTTTCGAGTTTGTCTATTCTGTGCGGTTTCTAACCTCCGTCCCCCTTCTCCTAATCACCGCTTCCACTCTTTTGCTGTATGCCCCCCATAGAAAGAACACTCAATTAACAGCGCCGAAAAGAATAAAGCTTGGAATTTTACTTGCAGCAAACAGGGACGCAAGCTGTAATCGCAATGAGGTTGATAATAGTAATTAAAAGTGAAGAAAGGATCTTCATTTGATAGAAGTTCAGTATGTGTTTCGCTTAAGAATGAGAAAATTAATATATGCTTTTATTCAGTAGGGGCAGAAAGCCTGTACAATTACTGCTAGCGGTACTGAAATGAAACACAAGGTGACACCCGAAATTAATTTACTCCTATTCTAGTACAGACATTTTCATCATATCAATTCAACGTATTTTAACATGTTACAGAGAATGAACACCATTGTGCCATTTTTAGGCCATTTGGCAAGAAGGATCAACATGCACTGTCCTTTGTTTTCAAGGTAGATGAAGAAGCACACATGCATGCTCAGCCAAACCAAGTCCCCCCCCCCCCAAAAAAAAAAGCCTGACGCACTGATGGATGAGACCCCCCCCACATTCCTGCACACACTATTATGCCCCATAGTGGCCCTTGTACACAGTATTGTGCCCCATAGTGGCCGCTGCACACACAATTATGACCCATAGTGGCTCCTGTGCACAGTATTATGTCCCATAGTGGCCCCTACACACAGTATTATGCCCCATAGTGGCCGCTGCACACAGTATTATACCCCATAGTGGCTCCTGCGCACAGTACTATGTCCCATAGTGGCCCCTGCGCACAGTATTATGCCCCATGGTGGACACCCATGTACAATTGTTATACTCTGGGGTATGAAAAATAATAATAATCGGAGACTCAGGGGAGGATAAAAACATAAAAAAACACTGTTACTTACCTCTACCTGGCTCCAATGCACTCCCCACAGATGTTGGCCATCTTCAATGATGTACGGCATATCACGTGAGCAGGGGCTTGCGTCGGGATGCAAAAGGACACAAGTCCCAGCCCACATGACGACTGGGACGTCACCAAATAGACATGAAGCCTTCCGGATCCAGGAGAGGTGAGTAATGGTGTTTTTTATGTTCTGCACTTTGGATTATTGAGGCTTTGATTACTTTATACTGGAATGCTGAAGGACAGTTTGTAATTATGCCGGAACTGAATTCTGGCGCGTTTTGGCCCAATTTAAGCACTGTGTGTATGTGAAGATTGGAGGAAATAGCTGTTGGTGGACAAGTGTTAAGCATGGAGCTGTTACAGGTAAAGGGAGCCTACAGCCAGCAAAATCTCTTCTAAACCACAATATGCTGTTGTAGGGGTGATTGTTGGCATAGCGGACATATCTATTTTGAGTCAGAGTGAAATTTTGCTGCTGGGGATGGACACATTGCAATCACAGATGAAAATGGCTGATCTGGCAAGCACAGTCACATTCTGGGGCACATTCAATATATTATTTCATATAGATACAAAGTTGATTTTTCTTGGGACCAAGGCTGCACTTTGACATGAAATGGTATGTTCACTAAATCACTGATCTCACCTGTAACAGCATATAAGTGGTTTAGTAGATATTTTGGTGCTGGTACACTTCCTTCAAGGCTACCAAGACGGTGGTGCATTTTGATGCTCCTATAACCATACAGACTGCCAGGGTAATCTTCCTTTAATTAAAGGGGATGTTCTGTATTGGAAGCTCTTTATCAAACACGGTATCCTATATTGTGCTGGATGATATACCTTTAGACATATGAAATAAAAAGGGATGATAGGATATGTGTCCTTCTGCACTGTGACTACGACTGGGATTGCAGTAGTGACTGAGCCAGTAGCATAGTCTTGGGAAGAAAAAGATGTAATAAGTGCTGAATACAGATTGCCACTCCAGACAATCACTTTAGTGAAACCGCTGAGGTCAGTGATGTACAGTAATAGTCAAGTGCCGACTTGATGTCAGTCCTGTTGAAATGTGACATGCCTGATTCTTCTCTGCACCAACATCTTCGGAATGAACAATCCGCAGTCCAGTAAACAATCACTGGTTAAGTATCAGACTGTAGGGGTCCAACTGCTGGGACTCCCTTTGATGAAGTGAACATCCCTCACGCCTCCTAGTGCACTTGCATTACTGGCGTTCCATTCACTGCTATGGGCATGCTGGCATTGGCAAAGATTGCAGTCCCGGAAGCCTCATGGCAGTGAATGGAGCAATGATTACAAGGAGGAGGCATCGGGGACTTTCAGTTAATGCCCGCCCCCAGTGCACCAACTGCCTCATTTGCATAAGACTTCAAAATTGTTTTTCTCCAAATCTGCAAAAGTGGCATATATAACAAAGTTACGCTGTTTATCACTGTAATGTGTTCTGTAACACGATGGTGTTCCATATGTTTGGGGACGAAGTAAACTCCTTTTAATGTTGAAGGAACATAACATTTGCTAAAGTATATGCAAATTAGTTCTCATCTGGAAGAAAGGAAGCTGTTTGCATAGCCATTTCCCAGGGTACATTGCCCGTCTATTAGTCTACTTATACCAGATGTAGGTCTCCACAAGGACAAACAGTACTCTCTGAATCCTATTTGGGAATGTACTGTGGCCCTTTCAGTCTTGTAATTGATGTTTTTGCTGTGCAGGTTTATGGATGATACAGCACAGTACTAAGGATTTGTCATGAAGACTCTCGGGCGATTTTCCTGAATCAGAAAAGGACACTCAATGTGCTGTCTGAGAATTCACACTACATGTTTAATCTTCATCAGTTTTTCTTTCCCCCCATAGTTCAAAGAAAGGGCCCTTAGTGATTCCTTGATCTACACCCTTGACCCCTTCTTGTAGATTTTGGATTTAGCCACAAGGGATCACCAGGTTGCAGTTCTCAAAGAAGCTTCTATTTGATAACAGCTGGAGATACTGAGTATAAACAGGAGATTGCCGAGGGCCAGGAGTCTGAGACTAAGGATCAGATATTTATTCAAAAGACAAAGCCAATGGTCAAACTAGAAGAATAAGCCACACTGGGGCAAGAAACCAATGGGGATGTCAAATAGGGAATCAGGAACAAACTAAGAAGTCAGGATAGAGGATGATACAAGAAAAACAGGCTAGAGACTGGCACAAGACCAGAAACCAAGAGGAAGAATTAGTTTTAGTTCTTACGACATTCTAACACAGATCATGGCAATATGACACCACAAAGATCAAAAGGTACAGATATCAAAGAAGTGCCGCCTAGGCCAAGTGGAGAAATGGCAAATGGTGCAGCTCAACAGGAAAAATAGACTGTGCAATAAACCAGTGCTCGGATCAGGCACCGCTACAATTGTAGAAACACGAAACCCTAAGGGACTGTCTTCAGTGGTTAGAAACATGAGGGGAAACATTTGACCAGGGTGTTTGTGTGTTTCTTCCAATCCAGACAGCAATGAAGGATGTCATTGATGCGCCAATGGCCGCCTGTCTCCACAGGCCTATTCACTTTTTCAATGAGCCTGGGCCATAGAGGTATAGGACCTATCTTAAGTTTTGATCCATTCTCACGGCCTCATGATAATACATAGACAAGTATATGGGGCCATCACAATATAACAGGTCAGTATGCTAGTCATGAAAAACGTGCAGGAAGCCTCACTCACTTGTAAAATATAAAAACATGGAAATTTATTGACATCTTTATAAAAGTAGATACAGGAATAATACAGAATAGAAGCATCAGCTGTCAATGTCCATAGCTCTAAAGTGTCGTGTTAGAGGTCAGGGACCCCTAACCAGACCTCTGTGTGTGTCTCTCCAGTCCGCATGCACACCCCCCCCCCCCCCCCATCAAATGCCTGTCTTTGCCAATCATTTTTGCTAAATACATAGTCATAGAAATTAAGCACTTTGGTACTTAAGTTAGAAACACCCTTGCACAGTTATATGCTGACTGACCACGCAACTTTAAATGATGGCAAATGGTTAAAAAACATCTTTTTTCACTGCCATATTCTAAAAATTATAACTTATTAAATTTCCCATAGACAGAGCTGCGGAAGGCCTTGATTTTTGCTGGACAGGGTTTAATTCCAAACTGGTACCATTTTGGGGTTACACATAACCTTTTGATCCCTTTTCATTCCATGTTTTGGGTTCAGGATGAACTAAAAAAAAAAAAGCAATTCTGAATTTTAAAAATTATTTTTGCGTTTTTTTCATTCTTAAAAATAGGTTTTTTTGTTTTTTTTTCACAATATATTTTACCGTATTTTCCGGATTATAAGGCGCACATAAAAACCTACGATTTCCTCAGAAATCGCAAGTGCGGCTTATAGTCCGGTGCGCCTTATATATGGATGGAAGCGGCGGCAAAGTCTGCGTGCCGCTTCCATACATACATAAAAGGCACCGTAAGGGTGCATGCACACTACGTAACGCCGGGCGTGTATGAGAGCCGTACACGCCGGCGTTACAGCAGGGCTGCCGAGCACTTCCCATTCACTTCAATGGGAGCGCTCGTAACAGCGGCGTTTACGAGCGCTCCCATTGAAGTGAATGGGAAGTGTTCGGCAGTCTGCCGTAATGCCGGCGTGTACGGCTCTCATACACGCCCGGCGTTACTCAGTGTGAATGCACCCTAAGGGTGCATTCACACTACGGAACGCCGGCGTGTATCACAGCCGTACACGCCGGCGTTACAGCAGGGCTGCCGGACACTTCCTATTCATTTCTATGGGAGCCGGCATGCGAGCGCTCCCCATAGAAATGAATGGACAGACACTTCCCATTCATTTCTATGGGAGCCGGCATGCGAGCGCTCCCCATAGAAATGAATGGAAAAAAGCAGTCCATTCATTTCTATGGGGAGCGCTCGCATGCCGGCTCCCATAGAAATGAATTGGAAGTATCCGGCAGCCCTGCTGTCACGCCGGCCTGAAACAGAACGTGAAACTTACCGAGCGGTGCAGGGCGGGCGGGCATTCAGGCCTCCTCTTCCTCCGATGTCCTGACCACTTCCTCCGGCGCTCGCGAACTAATGGCCTGGGCGCATGTGCAATATCATAATGCTTCTACTACTGCGCATGCGCCCAGGCCATTATCAGTTCAGTTTCAGGCTTTTATTTTAAAACGGGGGGGGGGGGGGGGGTAGTTTAATCTAACTTTTACGGTTGGGCTCTATCGGCCTTATAGTCCGTAAAATACGGTAGTCTCATAATCAAAAAATCAGAGCAACTTCAACATTCATTGCCATGCTATTTATTTTGGACAGTATCTATTGTATGCTCAACAAAGAACAAGTTTTGTCCAAAATGCATAACACGATAACGACTCTGATACGTGTTGAAGCTGCTGTTATGATTTTTAAAAAATATATTTTCAATTAAAGCAAAGTGTTTAACAAAAATAAGTATTGGACCGTATAATTCTTTCACTCATCTCACTGGCACGCGAGAACCATGCACTCTGGATTACACTCTAGTGGAAAGGTGCATGAGTGCTACAGTAATAATAATAATAATTATTATTTAGTTTTTTTTCATGTAGTTCCATTTACGTAGTAATTAGAGATGTGCAAACAGCATTCGATCGAGTACACGTTCGATCGGATATCAGGCTGTTCGGATGTTCGAATTGAGTCGAACACCAGGTGGCAAACTCACTAAAAATTTGATTCCCCTCCCACCTTCCCTGGCGCTTTTTTTTGCACCAATAACTGTGCAGGGGAGGTGGGACAGGAACTATGACAATGGAGGCATCGAAAAAAATTCGGAAACAGTAATTGGCTGGATAATTCCAATTTATATGACCTCCAATTTATATGAACAGTGGATTTAATATCCGGTTCATATGGGACTGTGAACTATGTGACTGTGAGACAGGGATAGATGTACAGGCAGGGATAGCTAGGGATTACCTTTATTTAGGTGGGAATTTCACTCACACAGCTCTTTGGGGCTCTATCTGGTCAGGATCCCTGTCAGCTTGCAGTATGCGCGAGCTGACTTTTCCCATAGGAATGCATTGACCAGCGTTGATTGGTCGAATGCCATACAGAGTACAGCATTCTGCCAATCAATGCTGGTTCTTCCAGAGGCTCGTCTGTGAGGAGGCAGACTCTAAGATCTGACCAGAATGGAGACTGCTGTGGACCGATCTTAGACTCTGCCTCCTCCAGCAGAACCAGCATTGATTGGCTGAATGCTGTACTCTGTATGACATTCGGCCAATCAACGCTGGTCAATGCATTCCTATGCCGAGATGTAGCAGTGCTGGCCGTGCGCTCAGCACTGCTACACCGGAGATGAAGCAGAGCGTTGTTTGCGCTGAACCCTGCTGCACACTCAGCTCTGCTGAGATGCAGCAGCGCTGAGTGTGCAGCAGGGTTCAGCGCACACTCAGCTCTGCTGCATCTCTGATGTAACAGAGCTGAGTGTGCAGCAGGGTTAAGCACATCTCTGATGCAGCAGGGCTGAGTGTGCAGCAGGGTTCAGCGCATACTCAGCTCTGCCACATCTCTGATGCAGCAGAGATGAGTGTGCAGCATGGTTCAGCGCATCTCTGATGCAGCAGAGCTGAGTGTGCAGCAGGGTTCAGCGCACACTCAGTCTGCTACATCTCTGATGCAGCAAAGCTGAGTGTGCAGCAGGGTTCACATCTCCGGTGTAGCAGTGCTGGCCGTGCGCTCAGCTCGGCGGTATCTCCAGTGTAGCCAAGTTGAGCGCACGGCCAGCACTGTTACATCTTGGCATAGGAATGCATTGACCAGCGTTGATTGGCCGAATGCTGTACTCTGTATGGCATTCGGCCAATCAATGCTGATCAATGCATTCCTATGGGAAAAAGTCAGCTCCCGCATATCGCAAGCTGACAGGGATCCCGACGTAATACAGTAACTTGGGCATGTTAGATGCCCCCAGACATGCTTCCCCTGCTGTCCCAGTTGCATTCCAGGGTGTTGGCATCATTTCCTGGGGTGTCATGTGGACTTGGTGACTCTCCTGAGTCGAATAGTGGTTTCCCCCTAAACAAGTATTTATTCTCCATAGACTATAATGGGGTTCGATCGAACAGTCAAGTATTGAGCGGCTACTCAAATCGAACTTCGAACATTTCACTGTTCGCTCATCTCTAGTAGTAATGTGTATTACTTCCTATTTGTGAGTTGTCTATTAGGGATGATGAGGTGACAGAGAGGCCTCTCCCTCTGTTTAATCATTTACATGGCACGGTTACTATCGACTGCGTCATCTAAGGGGTTAAACAGTTAAGATCAGATCTGATCCAGGCTATTGCAGCAACATGGCACCCTGCAGCTTACAAACACTGCGGTCATGGGCTCAGCTCCATGATTATGCCATAAATGTACAACAATATGCATTAATGCATACCTGTTCATAACAGCAAGATGAGGGAAGGGGTTAAGAGTGGAAACCAAAACATACATGTGAACACAGCCTTATACCGTGTTCTAATGCATAATCCAAGGTAGTTGCTTCATCTGTACCATGATATCTAAATGAAAATTGCACCTACAGATAAAGTATACAGCCTATCCATCTAAATGCAAGAACTGTAGAGCGTTATGGTTAGACTCTGTTCACATCTGCATTGGTTTGTCTGCCCTGCTTGGCTATATTCACATCTGCATTGGAGTCTACATTTGGAGACCCTAGAAATGTGCATTGAAAGTCGCTGGATGAAAAAGTTCTGCAAGTCCAATCTTTTTATTCAGCAGTTTCAGAGTAAAAGAACGGACACCCAACAGATCCCATTACAGATAATGGGGCCCATCAGGCTTTGTATGTGTCTGTAGTTGCAGTGGTCCAGCTTTTCATCATAGGACCAGAACAATGGATAGGCCAACACTAGTGTGAACCTACTGTTATAGGATCAGATCAATAAAATTAACAGAAGTGCCGGCCCATGACCTGGAGGACACTATTGGTGGCTGACGGACCCCATTCACTATAATATGATCTGTCAGGTACTGGCACGAGGCCTCGCATTATTGTAAGCTGCGATATTCTGTATGACCTTTCTGACAGGGACTCCTACCTGAGCCTCAGACACAGATGTGACTAGAGCCCTACTGAGGCTGTAACCCTACTCGCCTAAGATCCTGAAATGTAATTCTACATAGCTATACAGGACTTATTCAGGAGCATGGGAGAGCTTGGTGACAACTAGAGATGAGCGAGTACTGTTCGGATCAGCCGATCCGAACAGCACGCTCGCATAGAAATGAATGGATGTAGCCGGCACGCGGGGGGTTAAGCGGCCGGCCGACGTCAAAGCGGAAGCACCAGGTGCATCCATTCATTTCTATGGAGTGTGCTGTTCGGATCGGCTGATCCGAACAGTACTCGCTCATCTCTAGTGGCAACAAATGTGAGAACTCTTATGGCATACATGATGGTTATCATGTGTAAAAATACTGAATTTAAAGAAACGCTCCTCCCAGGAAACCATGACCATATTCTACTTCCATCCTGACTGTAGGATTAAAAATAAATTAAAAATCTTATTTTGGTCAGTGACTGAACTTTGTGGACCATTACGAGGATATGGTCGGTAGCACCTGTTGCCACCTTGGTATATTTTGGTGACAGCCCAATGAAGAACTGAGCTTATCCATGATCAGAGTCCCCCCATTATACCCTGTTATTAACCCTTTCACTGGCCAGGTACTTCACCCTATGATGTCACAGAGATTCCCTCCTCTGCTGCATGTCTTGTGTATTATTGTCTGACTCTTCCGTAGACACATAATGTAACTTGGTGCTGTGCCAGACGCACAATACACAAACACACACAGGGCTTGTGCAATGTTTGCAGATAGCAGCACTTGGATGCCATCCACAAGTTGACTCTTCAGCTTGCGCTTGCCTAGCAGCACAGAGGAGAGGGCAGGCTCCAGCCCCCAGCACGCTGCCATCTATCTCCAGCACTGCCTTTGTGCCTGCACACACATCGGGTGGGAGGCGGCTGAGGGAGCCCGGGCTCTCGGCGCTGCTCATCCCGGCACAGGCTGCAGGACTCCGATGTGACAGGACTCCACACACCGACACCTGGAAGGACAGGGAGCGCGTCATCTGACAGAGCAGGAAGTAGTGGGAGGATGCACGCTGGCTGACATGGGCTGAGGAGAGCTCCAGCCTCACCACAGCTGTCCAGCATGGCAGCATCCAGCAACTCCAGCCTCTCGGGCTCGTCACTCTCCTCAGGTAGGTGCCCTCAGCAGGGCGGGGGGTGAGGGGCTGCTGCTGCCGGGAGGTGCCCTCTGCTGCCCGATACAACTTTCTCCAGATGCAGCAGGGCTGAGTTGGAGAGGTGAAGTCGAGCTGAGTCTGTCAGCTGTAGTGGAAGTGTCCTTACATATGAAGCAGAGCTGGATGTGTTATAAGATGTAGCAGAGTTGGACCTCGCAGCTAGTTTAAACTTAAATGGCAGATGTAGTGGAGCTGAGTTTGCCGGATATTGGAAAGATACTGCGTTGCAAAGCTGAGTTTGAAAGATGAAGCAGAGCTGAAGTGCAGGGCTGGAGTAGTAGAGAGTATGTGTGAGTGCAGCAGGTGTATGTGTGAGTGAGTGTAGTAGAGAGTATGTATGAGTGCAGCAGGTGTATGTGTGAGTATATAGTAGAGAGTATGTGTGAGTGAGTATAGTAGAGAGTATGTATGAGTGCAGCAGGTGTATGTGTGAGTATAGTAGAGAGTATGTATGAGTGCAGCAGGTGTATGTGTGAGTATATAGTAGAGAGTATGTGTGAGTGAGTATAGTAGAGAGTATGTATGAGTGCAGCAGGTGTATGTGTGAGTATAGTAGAGAGTATGTATGAGTGCAGCAGGTGTATGTGTGAGTGTAGTAGAGAGTATGTGTGAGTGCAGCAGGTGTATGTGTGAGTGTAGTAGAGAGTATGTGTGAGTGCAGCAGGTGTATGTGTGAGTGTAGTAGAGAGCATGTGTGAGTGTAGCAGGTGTATGTGTGAGTGAGTGTAGTAGAGAGTATGTATGAGTGCAGCAGGTGTATGTGTGAGTATAGTAGAGAGTATGTGTGAGTGAGTATAGTAGAGAGTATGTATGAGTGCAGCAGGTGTATGTGTGAGTGTAGTAGAGAGTATGTATGAGTGCAGCAGGTGTATGTGTGAGTGTAGTAGAGAGTATGTGTGAGTGCAGCAGGTGTATGTGTGAGTGTAGTAGAGAGTATGTGTGAGTGCAGCAGGTGTATGTGTGAGTGTAGTAGAGAGCATGTGTGAGTGTAGTGAGTGCGCAGCAGGTGTATGTGTGAGTGCAGCAGGTGTAGGTATGAGTGTAGCAGAGTATGTATGAGTGGAGTGAGTGTAAGTATGTGTATAGCAGAGAATGTGTGTGTGTAGCAGGTGTATATATGAGTGTAGCATAGTATGTATGAATGGAGCAGATAAATGTTTGAGTGTAGCAGAGTATATATGTGTGGTGCAGGTGTATATATGTGTGTAGCAGATGGATATATGAGTGTAGCAGAGTATATATGTGTGGTGCAGGTGGATATATATGTGTAGCAGAGTATGTATGTGTGTAGATATGAGTGGAGCAGTTGTAGGTATGTAGAAAGATTTATTTATTGCTTCCATCATAATCTGCTGCATTACCTGTGATTTTGCATAGGACTGCAGGTCTTCTCTGTCTTACACTTGGTCACTTGCTCTATTGCTCAGGTAATATAGACCATTGTAATGAAAACCCCTGTAAAAAAAAAAAATGCCCCCCCCCCCCAATAAATAAAACCAGGCGACAACGAGTGCCCACTTCTCCAAAATACCCGGGTGAATTGGTGTCCGCACATCATCCCTGCCTGTGGGAATGGTGCTTGTTCTTACGCTGTTGTCTGATCTTTTACACCCCTGTCATTGCTTATTCCTTATAATGTTTTCTATTCTATTTGCCAGGGATTGTGTGTACAGAGCTAAGGTCAGACCTTTCTCCTTTAGTAGGGGCTCATCATTTGTGGCCATGTTCACATAGCACAGATTTTGCATAGGTAAATCCACCACAGATTATTCAGGAAAAATTGTCAGGATGCTGATGGCTAGGAGATCGATATGTGGATTAGCCCTATTGTAATTTAATGGGGTAATCTGTGGCTTTTCTGTGATGACATCCAGTAATGTGGATTTTGGGATCTGCAATTATGGTTTTCAGAAACACGTGAAGAGGGAAAAATACGCCAGTGCAATATTGTCCGAATTTCAGCAGAGACCTGCAGTGCTATATTATCTAGAAGAATGATGGACACCATAATGGAATCTGAATGGATCACATTACAGTCCAGGGTCCGTCAGGTGCCATCGTCATATGACAGATCAGTCAATGCTGTTTTTGTGGTCCTATAAAACATAAGTAGAGCCCTTCCCTGCTCTTCCTAACCCTCCTCCTGGCATCGGGTGCCCTATAAGTTCTCCATTACCTTTTATACCACTATTTATTATATAGTAACAATGTTACAAATTGTTGCGGAATATGTATAAAATGTATTATTATTACTGTAACTGATGGGCAGTTACAATGTACTTAACCCTTCCTGTGCACAGCTATGCGGGTGATCCTATGTCCAGGCATTGCTATCTGTAACTCAGTGTCATAGACAGTTCATGCAGTGCAGAGGATAATCCGGGATGCGTTGCGTGCCCTGTGAATGCTCTCTTGCAGTTTGATTGGCAGCGCTGGTTTATTCTGCCATAGCCAGGGGCTGAGCAGCTCTGGTTCCTGAATGACAGATGATTTACCATTGTATCCAATAGCTAAAATGAAACTTGTCCTAAAGGGCAGCTGCTCCTGTCCCCGTGGCCACGTCAGGCAGTGCCAGGTTGTGCGGCATCCTGAGTTCTCATTTAACCCTTTCCTTATGTGTACGTTACCTGAGGCTAAATCTACTCTGCAGCCATACACTGCTCTTGACAAATCAGCTCATTGCGAGGCTGGGGGTCAGTGACACCGCTGCAAGCACATTACATGTTTTCATCATTAATATGCATGGCTTTATTGTAGAAACTTGTGTATGCTATTCCTTAGTAAAGATGTCATCAGATGGCGGAAATATTTAGATTAGGTTATCAAAGAAATTAAGTCAAGATGTGCTGCAGCCTAGAAAACACGATAATTCCTCATCTTGTTGTGCCTCAGCGTAATACATCTGTATATACATGTACATCACTTCATAATAGGACACTTCCGCAGGAAAATATAAATCTATCCTTTCCTAAACTGGGTTCACATTGAATCCCCCCCCCCCCCCCAAAAAAAAAGCAAAAATCTGCAGGGTGTATTCACACGCAGATGAAAATGGCGCGGATTCCGTGCGGAATTAGCACGGAATCCACATTAGATTCCCACGCGGAAAAAAGCCTCCCCATAGAACTTTTTTCTTTTTTGCACCCTAACATGTATTTTGCCTGTTGAAACTGTGGCAGAAAATCCGAGGCACCTTCTTTGTTTGGGGGTTGATCATTGTGGCTAAATTGTGCGGTTTTAGCAGAGATTTTGACGCTGAATACGCAGTGCTATAGGGTAGGGGGCTTATTTTTGTGCTGTTAAAAAAAAGACGTATTGGTCACTATCCTCCATTGAAGACAATGAAAGGCAAATTGGGGCATTTTTGAAGCAGATTTTGAAGTGGAAAGTACCAATAAATCAGCTCTAAAAACAGTGTGAATTCACTCTGATAGGACACCTGTCACATGGAAAATGCTGTCCAATCCGCTTCAAAATCAGCCTGAAAAATCGCCTCCCATTCATTTCAATGGGAGTCGCTAGCAGTTTTTTTTCCTCTAGCGTTTTTTTTTAGCTAGCAGGGGAAAAAAAAAGCGACATGACCTATCTTCAGGCGGATTCCACCTGGAAATCCCATTCTAGTCAATGGGAAGCAAAAAAAAAAAAATTATTTATTTATTTTTTTGGCATAGTTTTTGCAAAAACCGCTTTAAAAACCACTAACGTTTTTTTTTTTAAAAGAGAAGTTTCTAGGTCCATACAGTGTGCTAGAGCAAAATATAATGCACCATGCCAAAAAACTGTGTCATGCCAAAAATCGTGTAAAAAAAAAAAAAAGTTTCCTAATTCCTGAAGCAGATTTTTTTTCAGCTTGCAAAAAACTCTGTGTGAACTGACCCTAAGGGTGAATTCACACTGAGTAAACGCTAGCTTATTCTGAACGTAAAACACGTTCAGAATAAGCGGCGTCTAAAGCAGCTCCATTCATTTCTATGGGAGCGGGGATACGAGCGCTCCCCATAGAAATGAATGGGCTGCTTCTTTCACTCCGTGCAGTCCCATTGAAGTGAATGGGGAGTGCCGGCGTATACGGCAAGCTCTGCTCATGCCGGAGCGTACACGCCGGCACTCCCCATTCACTTCAATGGGACTGCACGGAGTGAAAGAAGCAGCCCATTCATTTCTATGGGGAGCGCTCGTATCCCCGCTCCCATAGAAATGAATGGAGCTGCTTTAGACGCCGCTTATTCTGAACGTGTTTTACGTTCAGAATAAGCTAGCGTTTACTCAGTGTGAATGCACCCTAAGGCTGAGTTCACACAGAGTTTTTTTGAGGCGGATTCCTGACCAAATTCCTGACCAAAAAACTCTTTGTGAACTCGGTCAAAGGGCTAGTTCACACGGGGCAAGAGGTCTAAGTAGAGCGCTAATGTTCTTTTTTTCTGCTAGCGGTTTGTTCCCATTCGCATAAAAAAGAAGCGAGCTGCCCTTTCTTCAGGCGGATCCCGCTGCTGATTCAGCTGCCGTATCCGCCTCGCGACTGCACCCTCTGGACTAAGCCCATTCATTTGGGCCTAATCTGGAGCCGAAAGCCGCGACTGGATGCCGCTGCACTGTGGACCCTGTGTGAAACTAGCCCTAAGAATGAGGCCCCACGTTGAGGAAATGCAGATTTTTGAGCCAAAGCCAAGAATGGCTACCAAAGGAAGTTCTTCTCAAACCACTCCTGGCTTTGGCTCAAAAACATCTGTAACAAAAAAAATGGAGCTTCAGGATAAAGGAGTATTTCTAGCCCATAATTCATGACTTATCTCTTGGGTTTGTCATTACTTTATGATCAGACGGGATCTTACCTCTGGAACACCTACCAATCCTCATAGTGAAGGCGCTGTGGCCTTAGTTTAGCAGTCTTCTCCAGTACAGCGGTGCGCCTAGACGTCCAACTGTGTAACAAAGAACAACGGGTCCATGGGCGATCCGGGCACCACCTTCCAGGGAGACTTTTGTATGCCATTCCTTAAGTAAGGCCTGGTTCACATCTGTGTTTGGTAATCCGTTCGAGGAGTCCGCATGGGGACCCCCTCTAATGGAATACTGAACGCATTGGCAAGCAGTGAGTTTATGAAAGCACACGGACCCCATAGACTATAATGGGGTCTGTGTGTTTTCCGTGCGGTGTCCACATGGAACATGCGGACAGAAAAGTACTTCATGATCTACTTTCCTCTCCGCATGACTCGTGCAGAGACCGCACGGAACGTACATGGACCCCATTATAGTCTTTGGGGTCCGTGTGCTTTCACTGCTTGTCAATGCATTCGGTAGTCCGTTTGGGGGGAAAAAACACAGTGGAATGCATCAAGGGTTTTTCCTGCAGTTCTTTTAAAAAAAAAGTCGGCAGAGTTTTCCCCTGCGGACTTTCTGCTTCTATTATACCTATAGGGAAACCGCCAACGTTTCTGTAGGTATAATTGACATACTTCAGTTTACAAAGCATCCAAAGCGTTTTTCCTGCAGTGTGTGCATGGAATTAGACAGAATCCCATCCACTTTGCAGGTAATATAAAACGCCGCAGCAAAAAAAAAAAAAAATTATCTAGTTATGTCTAAGGTTAAACTATATATCGATTAGAAGGGGCCACTGAGTGACCCGGTGACGGAACAAAATCCCAGGAACTGTAATATGGCTGATAGCTCTAGGTGAGAGACAGCTACTTCCTGTCCCCAATAATGGCAGGAGAGGTCTGGAGTACAAGCAGTTAATTTGCGTCTGTCAAGATTCAGCAGGATTGTCAAGTTTTTTTCGTGATTGACGAAAGGTGTTCTTTAAAGTGTTACCGACGGTATATTCTCAGTGGAGTTGATCTGTTATGCTGTCACTGGGCCTTGCTTATTAAAGGTGTTTTTCACTGACATGAAATGGAGATGGCTGAGCGGAGCACACCGCCAATTCCCAGAACTAATACTGCGGGACTTGCTAATAATCCTGAATCCTTCTGTGCTGGTCAGACATTTCTGTGATGCTGGCTCCTTCACACGGGAAATTGGGAATGTTTCCAGCTCATGAACTCACAAGTGTATGGCCCTGTTCACATTGTATCAGTGACGTTCATATATAGTTTTGATGGAGCCTGTTTGGGGTTGCTGCAGGTAGCAGATGGCTTTGTGCATAGTGTGGGGACTATACTGTACTACTATCATATGAATGGTTGCTGAACTAATAGTGTGGCTTCCCACTAGTCAATGTATGGAGACATCTGCTTCTGTCTCTGTACACTGTATAGACCTGGAAGCAGTCCCAAGCGGCTCATCGATTCGGGGGTCTGCATGTCAGTTCTTACTAATGATGTATTGATGAGCTATTCTAACAATAGGTTTTAAAATAAAAACCCAAAAGGGGCCACACGGTGGCTCAGTGGTTAGCACTGCAGCCTTGCAGCGCTGGAGTCCTGGTGTTCAAATCTCGCCAAGGGCATAAAACCATCTGCAAGGAGTTTGTATGTTCTCCCCATGTTTGCATGGATTTCCATCCCATATTCCAAAGACATACTGATAGGGAAAAAATGTACATTGTGAGCTCTATGTGGGGCTCACAATCTACATTAAAAAAATAAATAAAATAAAAACCCAAAGAAGCCCTTTAAGGCGAAGTCCCCATGTAGAGAACCACAGCCAAAAAGTGATGCAGAAAAAATACTAGGCGGAAATACATTGCAATTTTTTGTAGCACTTTTCACAGGAAGTCCGAATTTCTGCTTCTATTATACCTAGGCGAAAAATGCCAGCGTTTCTGTAGGTATAATGGACATGCTGTGTTTTACAAAAAAGTGCGTTTTTTAAATCGCAGCATTTCCACTGCAGATTTTTCTCTGTATTGTATGGAATGGATTAGTCTGCTTACCTGAATCTGCCAATTTTCTGCAGTGTCTCAGTTCCCATAGGATATTCCCTTAAAGGGATTGTCCAATTTTTTTTTTAAATGTTTAACAGTGTTGGTGAAAGGGCCAAGTAGCATTAAAATAAAATACTCACCTCTCCCCGGTCCTCCACCTGTGGTCTCCCTTTTAGAGGTCCCTGGCTGACATCAGCTATGATGTCCCGTGTGTGCTAGGTGACTACTGGAGCCAGTCACTAATTTCAGCAAAAAATATGTTGGACAACCCCATTAATATTCAGCTTCCTGGATGCTTGCTTTGAGAGTTGGACAGTTCCTTACAGGTAATAATCTTATGAGTATGGTACTGTAGTCTTAAGAGGCTTGTTACACTAGGTTCACAGTAGCCCCAGCTCTTCGTCATTAGGGTCTGTTGGGGGAGAGCCGGACCACTAAAACAGTGGACACAGATGGAGCCAGCTGGACCCCTTTGACTATTATGGGGTTCGTCGGGTGTCCGTCCTTTTGAAACTGAAAGGACAGAGAAACAAGTGGTTATGTTATGTTTGCATCTCTGTATCTGGTCTGTTGGTGGACTGGAAGAATGTAAAAAAGAATAATGATGGACCCCAAAAAACAAGGGACGGGAATGGAGCCCATTGCATCTCATTGATTATAATGGGATCTATCAGGTGTTTTTTTTTTTTTTTTTATTCTGACGGATCTGTGCCAGACTGACACCTGGTGCAGATGTGAACGTAGCCTTATAGAAAGTCGTCCCTAACTCCAGAATGAGCAAGAGTGTTCCAGTAATAAAAAAGGGAAATGGGAAATAATTTTTCCGTAACTCTGTAGCGTGCACAGCCTATTTTATGACTGACTGTCTTGGCCTACTCCTTCATACAGACAGAATATAGGCTGCCAACAAAGGTAGCCTATATACAGCTGATAGCATTAAAGTTCAGTGTTGTTACACTGTCTCTGCTTAAGCAGTTCCTATAGAATTATTTTAGGGTTTTTTTCGGTTTCCTTTGTGTTTACCAGCGATGAACCTGCACTTGGAAACATCCTGGGTTGTCAGCATTTCTGACTCAATCACTTCTGCATATTCTGCCCACATTGTCCACAAAACTGCTCTGTACATCTGTAAAGCGTGTGGGCGGATAAAATAGCACCGGAACTTTGCCTTTACACCTTTGAACTTATGTGTGTGTCACCAGTGGATTCTACTATTATTAGTATAAGTATCCGCTCACATCAGGACAGAGGATTTTTAGATCACTGTGATGGCCTTTAAAGGGAGTCTGTCAGCAGTACATTAGTTATAAACCTAATCCCAAAACATTGCAGAGGTGATTGTATAGTTTCCAACTATATCTCTAAATCTGTTATTCAGCTTTAGAACCCCATTTTCATGTAATTGGACATTTTGTTTGTGTGCAAATGAGGGAATGTAGAGACTGAAGCCCAGGAAAGTTAGGGCACTCCTTTGCCTATTAATAAGATGGCAATTTACCTAAAAATGGGGCTCCAAAGCTAAATAAGAGGCATATTTGGAAACTGTGGAATCACCTCTACAAGGTACTGTGATTGTGTAGAACCAATTTGCTTCTGACAGACTCCCTTTAAAGGGGTTGTTCCTTCTCAAGGATCCTATCTATACTGGTAGCTTATGTAAATTGAAGACTTTTCCTAAATATATTGCTTTATATTGCTAAATTCTGCTTTGTTTGCCTGCTATGTGAATTTATTCCTTCCATTGTTTACACAGCGTTGCTATAACCACGGACCTATAGAACAATTGACGTCTCTCACTGCTCTTGCTGGCAGGACAATCGTTCAGCTAATAGAAGTTTGCTGATGAAGCAGAGTCGTTTATCTCACTATGTAAACACACAGATAACGCTGAGTCCATTCTGTACAAGCATCTGCGTATTATCTGATCTACATAAGTGTTCTGTGTCCCGTTTAGCCAGAGGGAGGAGAGGGGAGACAAATACAGGAAGTGAGAAGCAGACATGGCAGGCAGCCTGCTGAGACTCTGAGATGGGGAAAACCCATCTAGAATAGAGACGATGCATATGCCTTTATGCTCTGCTAGAGTGGGGTCATATGGAAGACACCTGTATGCCGAAGTCAGTGGATCAGCGCCTATAAAGGATGCAAACTGCAGTTGGTAGAGGTAGTATTAAAGGGAGTCTGTCACTAGGGTGAAGTATATTAAACAAGCAATACAGTTAGGCAGGTCAGGGTCATCTGAATGTAATGCCTTTTCCCCCTGAAAATTTGTGCCTCCATTGCCATTTATTTCACCCTATGCAAATGAGCAATCTGGAGCACCGAGGGAGGTTCTGTTGCTCTAATAACCCTCCTTTGTTATTGCCAGAGAATGTGGAAATGTTGAAATCTTGCCTGGCCCTGAGCTCTCATGTGAATGCCGGCATATTAGAGCAGTTTGGAGTGTAGCAGTTTAGCGCTGTGGAGCCGTCCTTGGAGCTCCAGACTGCTCATTTGCATATTGTGAAATAAATGAATATCTCAGTAACGGAGGCCTGAACTTTCATGGGGAAATGAGCGTTACGTTCCGGTGAGCCTGACCTATCTAACTGTGTTGCTGGTTTAATATGCTTCACCATGGTGACAGACTCCCTTTAGGGATCGTGTGCACGTTTTTGCATGTAGTTATTGTGGGTTGGAAGACGACGCAGCACCCGTCCTTTATACATTCGCTCCATTTAAATTCTCGCTTTAAAAATTGCTTGCTAAAACCTGAACGTGTGAATGCAGCCTGACAGAGTTGTTCTTTCTGTATGAGTGATTTTAAATAGACTACTCTGCATTATAGTCTTACATTTGTGGTGGTGTAAAATGACTTTGATAAGAACTAATGAGATCCTGAAGTGCTTTCTGCAAGCGATTTATTACAGCAGCCATTTTATTTTGCAGCGTCAGCATGTTGTGCGGTTATTCGGTAGAAGGGGAACCCATAACTATTGATTTGTGTTTATTTAATTCAGCGCCAATTATATCCGCACCTTTAATATTTAATATTCTATAATTTGGAGTTCTCCCGTCAAGCTGCCTTTAAGCTGCTGTCTCTTAGTAAATCAATGTCTGATCACAAGTAAAATATTCTCTGTTTTCTTCTTTGCCTCTGACTGACTTGGACATGTGACTTCCCAGGCTTGCACATATTCATCAATCAATGCGCTCCTGTTGTCGCTATATGTCCGCCTTTATATTGAGACCACCTTCCCAGAAGCTTTTTACTCTTCATGTAATTATCTTATGTTCTTGCTTGGTGTCTTGAGTGTATCGTCCTAGTTCCCAGTAGGTGAAAGCAGACAGAAGTGCACGGGGAGTCGAAACGCCATTAGTATAGAAATGATGTAAGATCCATTGAAATGGTCCTCCGGTCCGCCTTCTAGATGTGAAAATTTAATAGCCGTTTGATACGGAAGATATTGCAGTGAAAAAGTGAAATGGATTTGCAGCAGGTGTCACTTTACTTCAGTATGGCAGACTGAATATGTGTGATCTGACAGAAAGCACCATGGACCACCATAGAGCCGCCATCACTAATGTAGTCTTTGTACGTAGATGGTAAATCCTTGTATACAACAGCGGAAAGGACTTGGACTCATCAAATACAGTCCTATGAAAAAGTTTGGGCACCCCTATTAATCTTAATCATTTTTTGTTCTAAATATTTTGGTGTTTGCAACAGCCATTTCAGTTTGATATATCTAATAACTGATGGACACAGTAATATTTCAGGATTGAAATGAGGTTTATTGTACTAACAGAAAATGTGCAATATGCATTAAACCAAAATTTGACCAGTGCAAAAGTATGGGCACCCTTATCATTTTATTGATTTGAATTCCCCTAACTACTTTTTACTGACTTACTGAAGCACAAAATTGGTTTTGTAACCTCAGTGAGCTTTGAACTTCATAGCCAGATGTATCCAATCATAAGAAAAGGTATTTAAGGTGGCCAATTGCAAGTTGATCTCCTATTTGAATCTCCTCTGAAGAGTGGCATCATGGGCTACTCAAAACAACTCTCAAATGATCTGAAAACAAAGATTGTTCAACATAGTTGTTCAGGGGAAGGATACAAAAAGTTGTCTCAGAGATTTAACCTGTCAGTTTCCACTGTGAGGAACATAGTAAGGAAATGGAAGACCACAGGGACAGTTCTTGTTAAGCCCAGAAGTGGCAGGCCAAGAAAAATATCAGAAAGGCAGAGAAGAAGAATGGTGAGAACAGTCAAGGACAATCCACAGACCACCTCCAAAGAGCTGCAGCATCGTCTTGCTGCAGATGGTGTCACTGTGCATCGGTCAACTATACAGCGCACTTTGCACAAATAGAAGCTGTATGGGAGAGTGATGAGAAAGAAGCCGTTTCTGCACGTACGCCACAAATAGAGTTGCCTGAGGTATGAAAAAGCACATTTGGACAAGGCAGCTTCATTTTGGAAACAAAAATTGAGTAGTTTGGTTATAAAAAAAGGCGTTATGCATGGCGTCCAAAAAGAAACAGCATTCCAAGAAAAACACATGCTACCCACTGTAAAATTTGGTGGAGGTTCCATCATGCTTTGGGGCTGTGTGGCCAATGCCGGCATCGGGAATCTTGTTAAAGTTGAGAGTCGCATGGATTCCACTCAGTATCAGCAGATTCTTGAGAATAATGTTCAAGAATCAGTGACGAAGTTGAAGTTACGCCGGGGATGGATATTTCAGCAAGACAATGATCCAAAACACCGCTCCAAATCCTCAGGCATTCATGCAGAGGAACAATTACAATGTTCTGGAATGGCCATCCCAGTCCCCAGACCTGAATATCATTGAACATCTGTGGGATGATTTGAAGCGGGCTGTCCATGCTCGGCGACTATCTAACTTAACTGAACTTGAATTGTTTGTCCAAAATACCTTTATCCAGGAACTGATTAAAAGCTACAGGAAGCGACTAGAGGCTGTTATCTTTGCAAAAGGAGGATCTACTAAATATTAATGTCACTTTTCTGTTGAGGTGCCCATACTTTTGCACCGGTCAAATTTTGGTTTAATGCATATTGCACATTTTCTGTTAGTACAATAAACCTCATTTTAATCCTGAAATATTACTGTGTCCATCAGTTATTAGATATATCAAACTGAAATGGCTGTTATAAACACCAAAATATTTAGAACTAAAAATGATTAAGATTAATAGGGGTGCCCAAACTTTTTCATAGGACTGTATGATATGATTTCTAAGTCAAAAGTCACCACTTGAATCTCCCTTACACAACATCTGCTCGTTGCAGTTCTTTCGGCCATTTGTATGGTCGCCATGTAATACAATACATTTTGGTGTCTAAAAAAAAAATATTATAGATGGATCCATTTTTTTGTGTACAGGACTTGATCCCTTTGCTTCCATTTTCATCCATATTTAGCCTCCATTTTTGCATCTACAGACCCTCTAACTGGGGATGTAAATAGTTCCATAGATGATCATACATTTCTCGCACTACAAGTTCCAGGATAGTTATTATCATATATGTGCGTTACATTCATAATTTCGCGTTTTCCAATAAAACAATGATAATAATAATTATGTACATTCTTTCTCTACATTTTCATGAAATTTTTCAGTATTTCTGCACACTTGTTATTGTACGATTTGTGTGACACCGAGTGTGTGAAATGGAACAGGAAACTGATGGAGGTCATGCTGGGGGGTCCCTGTAGCAAATTGTTCACATTGGTCAGACATCTACAATATCTATCAAGTGAGGCCTGGAGAGAGCGGCTCTACAGACATCATGACACTGAGTGCTATACATAATGGCTCCTGCTAGGATATACCAGCTACGTCTATAGAAATAGATCATATCCAAGGAAAACTCTGTAGCGGAAGATTTATGAAGCTGTCTGAAAGAAAAATAGTCTTTGCTGCCCATAGCAACCAATTGACGCACAGCTTCCATTTCTTATAGGGCTCTTGAAAAATTAATGATGGGATTGGTTGATGTGGGCAACGCGTTTTTTTTAATTCCGGCCCAGTGATCTTGAGAACGAACAGCAAATGGTACTTATTTAGTGCTTCCATACATGTCGGCTGCTGACCCTATTCACTTGCATGGGGCCACGGTTCAGTTGCCAGACAGGGGCCAGTGCACTGAAGTGGGTGCAATGCTAAATTAGTGCTAGACCACTTTATTTTCAGGAGAGGCCAAACCCCACCGTGTTAGGTAGCAATATGCCCTAAAGTGGGACTAACCCTATAAAAGGAATTAGTTGAAGAGGGTCTGCACACAAGTAGAAGGAGCTGTCACAATGGAGGATACCCAGTAATATATGGGAGCTGTGTGTATCATCAGGAAATGACTGCCTGCTAAACAGTTCCCTAAATGATGTCACCCATGAACTTGCTGGCAGGAAAGATGGGCCAGAGTGGGCAGACACTGTAAAATGGACAAATTACAAAACAGTACAATGGGGACCATTAGGTAGCCATAAGCACGTATGCCAACTACTGGGTGACAGTGCTGGACACACAGCAATGTGACCACAAACCCCGTTCTTGTGACTGGTGGAGGTCCCAGTGTTTAACCCCTACCAAGCACCAATATCTGATGAATAACCCTTTAAGTTTTGCATTTGCAGACTGTAAAGCTAATGTCTATCATCCATGGAACTCTAACTGTGATCATGTCTAATATAAGAGATAATAAAGAGATAATACAAAATACTCATCCTTTCTACCAGCGTCCTCACTAAACTCATTACTATGAACCTGAATTAATTAGAATTAAAGGGCTTTTTAGTCATCTCATGTTGGGCGATCTCTAGTGCCCCCACCTTGCTATGCCATGAATGGTTATATGCCCTCACATCAGAAGAGTTAGCTGAGAAAATTGTCTGTGCCCTTCAAGGGCTAAGATGTAAGCACATTGTAAAACAACAATTTACAGTCCTGTAGTTCATCTCCTCGTACAGCTTTATCTAACAAATGTGTCTTTATTACTTATGCAACGTGTATATAGCATAGTAAATGGTATAATGTGCCTATGTAATGTGCCAAATAAACACTGCATCATAAAGCTGCACTTGTAAAGTCTCTCATAGACGCCACAGTACAGTTTTTCTGTTTTCTTCATTACATACATCATCTGATACATGATCTGATCATCTGATACTACATCCTTTTTGTATTATCTGTTTTTTTATCTCATCTCATATTCTACATGATCATAGTTAAAGTTCCACAAATTATGGACATTTGCTCTACAGTTATGCAAAACTTTAAGGGTTATTCCTTTTATATCATCAGACGTTGCTGATTGGTAGGGGTTAAACACTGGGACCTCCACCAGTCACGAGCGAGGTCTGTGGTCACACATGTACGACCACTCCATTCACTTTTATTAAACTTCTTGTGATAGCCAAACACTGTATTTGGATTCCCATAGAAAATGAATGGAGTAGCAACAAACATGCTTGAGTTGTCCCTCCATTTAGACGGGGGACCCCCATTCCAATGGTCAGCACCAATCCACAATCCTGTGCACAGGGGGTAACTTGAAATAACTGGAATACCCCTTTGAGAGTCTTTCCTTTTTTTGCTTTTTTTTTAGTTTAGCGTCATTACTCTTTTATTTTTGAGGTGTCCATACACAGTAGATAAACCTTGGCAATCTACTTTTGGTAGGACCAGCTGCCCAGCTAATATGTTTGGGGGGTGCCCCAAGTTTTGGTCAGTGGTAGGTAATAACGGAAGAAATTACATACTTGTAATAAGAATGGCCAGCTTTACCCTTCAAGAATACATGTACATTTGGTTGAGTGTATGTGGAAATGGAAGGGGGCATCAGAAGGAATAGATGGGGCCAAAAAAGTGGTCCACTAACACAACTATCTGCAGCATATAGAAACTGTCAGCAAGCAGTCGACGAATGTCAAACAGTAGTTAACGGGACCGTTCGTTTGTTTTCTACTTTTAGCACCCTTTTTATGGCCATTGTACATATGCTCCTGTTTCTGAGGACTTTCTAAAGGTTTTGCTGTGTGGCAGAAGCAACTTCAATGAAAGCCTGATGGGTCAGGGTCCTGCTGCCAGAACCTTCTAATGCTGGGGTCCACATACCTTCTGCATTTGTATAACTATGTCATGTATAATCACATGTATGTTATCTTTTAACTTTCCTTTCTAGATTTCTTCTAAGCTGTAGACATTGTATGTAATTGTGGAATAATAAGAAGAATGTGATTGACTTTTGTGACTTTTTGGTTGTGTTTTTGCCTTTCATATCTGTTCATAAACTATGGAATATTCTGGGTTTTAATCAGCTAATAATTCTGCCGTCGTCTTCTGAAATACTTAGGAGATTAGAGGTAATGACTTTTCCTTTTGATGACTATGAGCAAAACAAAGATGAAGCTTCTCTTCATGTAGATGAGAAATTGTCCTTATTGATTAATGGATCTGTTCTTCCTCAGCTATTGTAAGGAACAATGGGGCCCAGTTCACACACAGCATTTGCCTCACGTTTGACTTTGCAGTATTTTACTGTTACCATTCACACAATGTATTTTTTTGCTCTGAGTAGAAGCATTGTTCTTCCCGTAAATCAAAGAATACGCCTCGACAATCACAGTAACCAATAACCCTACAAGCTCTTTGTCGTAGTGCGGTTTATGAGGAGGGTGCTTGTTTCAAAATGGTTGTCTATGGGAGAAAAAGATGAGGTGACTAGTTCTTATCCAAAAAAACATGACATCAATATAGAGATGTAATGTGGATCATGTAAAAAGGGCTAAAAATGGATGAGGTTTTCCATCTTTGTTAGTAATATTGATGAGTTTTCTTAGGAACAGAATGTCAAAACTGTGGGCAAGTGAAGAACAATTTCTATGAGCCAAACAAGCCATCTTCCAGGTCTTAAATACGAAGGGTCATCATTTTTGTATTTGGGTATTTCCATCATCCCTTTGACATTGAATGCCATGGCAAAGCAATTGCGCGACAACATTGCCATTCATGGCGTTTGGGATGCCATTCTAGTGATGTGGATGTAATATTTTTTGTCAGACCAAAATCCCTACCCCACCCAAAACCTCAAAATGCTTGTAAGTAACACAGAGATCTTATTAATTGGTCCAGAGTACTATGGTCTTAAAAATACTGGGACCAAAGACAAATACTGAATTCTCAATACTGAAAAACTACTTATTACACCCAGTGGCCTCTGATTGTACTTGTTCTGTTTTCTCATCTTTTCCTTTTAGCCCGGACCGTCATGAATACTTCTATCAGATGCAACTGGCATCTGCCAAGTTTGTGACAGTGACCTCCATCATCCCCTTTATCCTGGTCCGGGAGACTCCCATACACCTTGAAATGGTCAATTGCCATGTTGAAATTGGCCATCTTAACTTGTAGGGCTCGTTCACACGGGCAAGAGGGGGCGGATTTTGGCGCTGAATCCACGTCATAATTCTCCCCCTCACAATAGAGGTCTATGTAGACCGCTAGCTTACTTTTCGCTACTCATGGAAAAAAGAAGTGAGCTTGCCTTTCTTTAGGCGCATTCCGCGCCTGATTCAGACCCAACGTCCACCTCGCGGCAGCACCCTCTGGACTAGGCCCATCCATTTGGGCCTACTCTGGAGCGGTAAGCCGCGACCGTCATGGCAGGTGCATTTTGGTCCTATTCTGACGTGGCTTCCCACGTCAAAATCAGGACCAAAATACGCCTAACCGTGCCCTGTGTGAACTAGCCGTACATGTTGTCTGCTCCCTGGCAAAAATGAATAGGCGTGTATGTAAATCTTTATTTTGCTGTCTGCATCCATACGTGACATTTGAGTCACACTCTTCAGCTCTTTTCTGTGAAGTAAAAGCTGTGATGTGCTGTTCGGGAAGTGCAGTCAATTAAAAAGCATTTTGCTAGAGACGCACGTTGCTGGGGGATGATGCCAGGATTGAACCATTTTACTGCAGCTGTCAGTAAAGACTGGTAGTAGTCTAATAAAAGACAATGCTATTAATAAGTACCAACTCAGATTTTTAGGGAAACCAATCCATCAATTGGCGATCTTAACATATCAAATGTTACGTGAATGTATAACCAAGAGTAATTCTCTGAATTGTAGTATTAAAGAGGACCTGCTAATTTTGGCTCACCGTTTCTAATAACTCACTGTCATGCCGTTCCTTTGATATTTCTCTTAGAAATGTAGGAATCAATTGATAGTTGGTTGTCAAAGGGGTGTGTGCCTACACAGAATGTGGTTTTAGTCATAATGTTTGAGGCGGAATGAGACAGTTCAGGATTTTAAGAAAAGAAATGTTATTGAATTCAATTAATAAAAGTCCATAAAAAATTACAGTATTCTCCACTGACACTAATTTACTGACAGTTTATTTTAAGGTTATGTGCTCTCCTCCAAAGCACTGAGCTTCTCTCTGTATCTTTGATGATTAGCATCTCTGATTTCCTGTATGAACAAGATGTCAAATCCACAGTGCAAAACTATTAAAGCTTCAACCTGACTTTCCTAGACTTTCATTAATAGTTTGACCTTCTTTGTCCTCAAAGGTGCAGAGTGGAGGTCAGTACTTAGGATGGGAGCACATAAGTAGACAATCTCTCAGTAAGTTTTTCAGTAACAAGAGACACAATTTCATATGTGGAGAAGGCTAAAAATGGAATAGTTTTAGGCATAAAATTTCATCATGAAACAGAACCTAACATGGAACTAATTGGCTTGCAACAGTGTAAAGTGCTGATCAGTGGGGGTGGGTCTGTGCGCCGAGACCCCTACCGGGTCTTTTACATTTGTTGTAAATTCAGCCAGTGTGAAGGCTGCCGAACACCTGGTGGATGCATAGACCTCCCCCCCCCCAATCCCGTTAACTTCAGTGGGTGTGTCAAAGATAGTCAAAGTACAACAGGGCTATCGTCAGTTCAATGGTCCCACCAGGGGTTTGGCTGTCTTTACAAGGGTTTTACCCTTTTTCTCAGGATTGATGGGGGGGTTTCAGCAGTCAGACCCCCAGTGATCAGCTATTGATAGCCTATAGTTCACAGGTGTCAAACACAAGGCCCGCATCTGCCATGAGGAGCCTCATGGGATTTACTTGGAGTGGCATTCTTTCCTATCCATGCTCCTCTGGAGACTGCTGTGAACCTTTCCGGCCATATATAGAAAGAGAACAAACAGCTATAGGGGTCACAGCAGTTTAACTTACAACTGGGCCCCTAAACCATAGGGTTTCATAGGCCCCCTCACCACATTACTGTCTCCAGGTGTAGGGAATTGAGGAAATTGAATATTTACCTATTTTTCCTGCAAAGCACTGATGTGGTGTCCAGGTATGTGCTTCTTTACCACAGTGCGGGTGACAGGGTAGCCAGGAGGATAATAGAAGAGGGGCAGTCTGGAATTCACCAGAATTGTGTGTCCGGACTGTATGTGATTTAATTTGGGGTGGGGAGAACTAATCCCTGTGGGAGTGACCAATATCTATGTGGGGGGACAAAAAGGACACTCATATCTGTGGGGCTACTGTTACCTGTGAAGGGAGTAGGATATAATTTGAACACTATTACCTATGTGTACTACCAATAGGTTAACATCAGCCTATTTATACAGTCGCAGAATTACTAATGGCCCTTTGAATACAACCATAAGGCTGAAAATGAGTTTGACACCCATGCTATAGATGGAGGATAAATATTTTTCATGGCATAATGGATTTCTGCTTTAATCTTGTCACTAAGATGCAACAATCACAATTGTATTATATATAATACAAAATGTGGATAGATGGATGACAGGATAGGTAGACAGACAGACAAACAGAAAGACAGACAGACATATATATATATATATATATATATATATATATATATATATATACACATACAGTAGATATAGAAGAGTTAACCTAAACTTCTTCAGTTGGTTACACTTCTGCACTGTGATATCTTATCACAGAAGACAACAAAAACCAGTGAAAGGTCAGTGATAAAAATGTTTTTCCAAGGACTTTTTATTGGTTTTTGTTGTCTTTTGTGATAAGATATCACATTGCAGCAGTTTGTCCGACTGCAGAAATTCGGGTTAACTATGCTACATCAAATATATATATATATATATATATATATATATATATATATATATATATATATATATATATTAGCATATGCCCGCAACTTCGTCTGCAAGTTGGTGTTGGCTCTGAGCCACTTATATTTAGCCAATTGCTGTTGTGGATGATCCACCTGCTCCCGTGTCTCGGCTCTGCTACATCGCAGCATATGCGCAGTAAACTCAGTTGTATGTACATCTCTGCATATGGAGAGCGTACTGAGCAGTGCTACAGCGCTGCTTAAGCTCTGCTACATCTGGCCATTTGGATAATAGGGGTGTTCTTATGTCAGTGTGGGAGCAGCTTCTGTGTTACAAAGGGCTGAATGGATGTTGCTGAAATGTGCCAAAGTTCAATCAGCCTGCTCCCGCGTCTTGGCTCTGCTACATCGCTGCATATGCGGAGGATACTCAGCTGTATGTACATGTTTGCATATGGAGAGCCTACAGAGTTGTGCTACAGCACCGCGTAAGCTCTGCTACACTGGGCAATTGTGATTACAGGGGTTTGGTTATGTGACTGTCGGAGCAGCTTCTGTGTTACAAAGGGCTGAACGGATGTTGCTGAAATGTTTCAAAGTTCTCCCCCATCAGAGGCACAATGATAAAAAGCCTATTTTTTAATCGGGGTTCCTATCTTTGTATGTGGCAAATTTCATGCAAATCCGTTCAGCCGTTTTTGTGTGATTGAGGAACAAACATCCAAATCCACTATAGCTATAACCCCGACTTCGTCGTTGGCCCCCTGATGCCTGCGCAAACCACCTGCAGCGCGGGCCGTGGACCCCAACGCCTCTCTACTAGTGGCCAGAGAGGGCCTGCCCCCAGTATCTTGTCCCACCCATCTCTGCCCCAATATCTTTTTCCCCCCTATCTCTGCCCCAGTATCTTCCCCCCATCTCTGCCCCCAGCTTCATGTCTCCCCCATCTCTGCCCCCGATTTCTTCCCCTCCATCTCTGCCCCCAGCTTCATGTCCCCCATCTCTGCCCCCAGATTCATGTCCCCCCAATCTCTGCCCCCAGATTCATGTCCCCCCATCTCTGCCCCCAGATTCATGTCCCCCCATCTCTGCCCCCAGATTCATGTCCCCCCATCTCTGCCCCCAGATTCATGTCCCCCCATCTCTGCCCCCAGATTCATGTCCCCCATCTCTGCCCCCAGATTCATGTCCCCCCCCATCTCTGCCCCCAGATTCATGTCCCCCCCATCTCTGCCCCCAGATTCATGTCCCCCCATCTCTGCCCCCAGATTCATGTCCCCCCCATCTCTGCCCCCAGTATTTTGTCCCTCCCATCTCTGCCCCCAGTATCTTGTCCCTCCCATCTCTGCCCCCAGTATCTTGTCCCCCCATCTCTGCCACCAGTATCTTGTGTCCCCCCATCTCTGCCACCAGTATCTTGTGTCCCCCCATCTCTTCCCCCCAGTCTCATGTTCCTCTATTCCTGCCCCCACCCCCTACATCGTTCCCCGTGTAGTAGCTCTCACCTTTGTCTCTCTCCTCAGCTCCTGTGTCTGCTGGCTTCCTGCACACACTTCTCGTGCTGCTCCCTGTGGCATTTATGTAGCAGAGCAGGCCCGGCAGCAGCACGAGAAGTGTGTGGAGCGGAGGAGAGAGCCAAAGGTGAGAGCTACTACACGGGGGCCGATGTAGGGGGGGGAACTGAAGCTGGGGACCTGGGGACACCTCCTCCCCCCTGGGACACCCCCCCCCCCCGGACACTCCCTCCCCCCGCTGCACTGACCTGTATGTGTAGTGTGGGGTGCAGCAGCCTCCTCCGCGATGTGTGTAGGCAGCGTGGTATAGCTGCGGCTCCAGGACCCTGTGGACGGCCGCCATCTTCCTCACTGTGTCCCTGGTGAATCGGCACGCCCACATTGAGCCCCCAACCTATGGTGCCGCAGTCCTGGCTCTATAGCCCGCCCACAGCCTGCCATGCACCAATAGGAGGAGCGTGGACAGAGCAGCGCTGGCAGAATGCCAGCTTCTACAGCCGAGCCCGGAGGGGTGTTTGTAGGGTGACGGTGGTGATTTGGGGTGAGTGACCCACATTTAAAGTAGCCTATTGCACTTTCGTGGGAAATATGTAGGTAAGTGTGAAATTTCCCCAAAATCCATTCAGCCGTTTGGCTGTGATTGAGGAACAAACATCCTATAATATTAATAGGATGGTATATAGTATAGTAGGATAGTGTGTATATATATATATATATATATATATATATATATATATATATTTGACAAGTTCTCTGTATGTACACTTATACAATAAAGCTCTGTATATAGGGCTGCTCGGCTCCGCCTGCGTTTTCACATGCTACCCACAGATACTATTACAAGTACAACATGACAGTCTTTGAGTGCTTGTCATGAAGTAGAATACACAGATCTGTTTCTGCTTATTAGATTATCATCTGCCATGATTTGATTGTATATAAGGCACATTTTGGTCTGCTGATCTACCATGAATGAATTCCTAGTGTTTTGGAACGTTCATGTGTCTGAAATTCGTGTGAATTGAAAATAGCAATATCTCCTCAGATTCCGAGGATCCTACAGGCAAATTTATTTTATATATCTTTATAGAAAAGTCTAAAAAGAAGAAAGCACTGGTACGAGGTTTTGCCAGAACCTGTATTTGCTGGCACAAGCTTATATTCTTTTAGCGTCTTACTTTTTGTACCCATCGCCTGCCAGCAGGAAAGAACAGGAAACATATGCTGTTGTTCACAACATGCCACTGAGGGGTACGGGAACTCAATCTGGTACATGCTGCTATTCACACATGGATTTGTCTTGATGCAGGATTGGGTTGTGGAGTCTTTTTGGAGCTGTTTTCTATTACACGCAGTGCTATAAAGGCAGGATTGTTATAGATCATAGACAGGGCTAAAGATCTGCGTCCCTATAGATGATCACGTACAAGTCACATTCTCGAGATTTATTTAATAGGGTTGATCTCAGTGATTAGCTGAGCTGAGGAATAGAGAACACGTCAGTAATCTGCATATTTCGTGTAGTTACGGATAATTAAAAGTTGTGACAATTGCCGGGAATTAGAGCTGATTGAGATTAAAAGTTTTCCGTAATTAGAAATGTGTTCTCAGAGAACATCCTTAAAGGGACACGATACAAAGAAGTGTTGTTGGGGACAAACTAGAGCCTTGATCCCTATAGGCCCCGCTATATTTAATGACTCCTATTGCTATATTTACTGGGTACATGCGCCCCTCCTTCTCTCAGCAGTGTATCAAGAACACCCAGCACATATACATGCTTTAGTCTTAGTGCAAGGCTGTGGTCTCCTCACTCTGCCCCCAGTCCAGTGGCGTAACTACCGCCGTAGCAGCAGAGGCAGCTGCCACAGGGCCCGGGACATTAGGGGCCTGGTGACAGCCGCTACCACTGCTATCATTATACTCGGGGGGTCTTTTCGGACCCCCAAGTATAATGATTGGCGGACTGGGAGAGGTAAGAAACATAAAAAACACTGTTACTTACCTCTCCACGATCCTGGCCAGGCCTCCTTCCTAGTTGTCTGACGACACATGAACCCGGCCTGCGTCCCGGGTCATGTGACGTCTGACGTCATTGAAGAAGGACAGCAGCGGAGGCCGACAGCTTAGGAGCCGCGGGACAGGTAAGAAACAGTAGTTTTTTATGTTTTTATTCCCCCGGGTCTCCGATTATTATACTCTGGGGTCTGAAAAGACCCCAGAGAATAATAATTGTTTATGGGTGTCCACAGTGGGACATAATACTGTGTGCAGGAGCCGCTATGGGGGATAATACTGTGTGCAGGGGCCACTATGGTGGATAATACTGTGTGCAGGAGCCACTATGGGGGATAATACTGTGTGCAGGGGCCACTATTGGGGATAATACTGTGTGCAGGGGCCACTATGGGGGATAATACTGTGTGCAGGGGCCACTATTGGGGATAATACTGTGTGCAGGGGCCACTATGAGGGATAATACTGTGTGCAGAGGCCACTATGGGGCATAATACTGTGTGCAGGGGCCACTATTGGGGATAATACTGTGTGCAGGGGCCACTATGGGGGATAATACTGTGTGCAGGGGCCACTATGGGGGATAATACTGTGTGCAGGGGCCACTGAGGGACATAATACTGTGTGCAGGGACCACTATGGGGCATAATAGAACGCGCAGGAATGCGTAGGAGGGGGTCGGTCGGGGGCCCATGTCAAAAGTTTGCCACGGGGCCCCGCCATTCCTAGTTACGCCACTGCCCCAGTCTCTGATAGTTTGCCATCCGATGGCATATGTATCTTTGGTTCACATGACATGGGTGCTGGGTTTTTTCCACTGCAAGTGCCTGGTATGGTCACTTATTTTTACCTGTGACACAGGAAAATCACATGGCCAATTACCACATCACAAAATGGAGGCAAATCATGGCTTTTTTTTAGATACAGTTTTGATGTAGTCTTTACTCAGACATCACGAGGTGTATGTGTGGCACTTTAGCTCCCAGCAGCTAACCTGCTGTGTTGTACAGTACCAGCGAAGTTACAACTTTTCATTTATCAAGACAAATATAGTTATCTGGATGTGAAATACCTTGAAGTGTATATAAACAAAATGGAAGGGTTTGGATAGTTCATCTTGTTAGTTGCAGATTAGACTATTGATGTCCTGCTATGCAGTGGTATTTATGATGGAAAACTTTAGTAAAATAGCTCCTTGTTGCCTGTTTTTCTGATAAACCTAGTGACATTGATTGTATTAAAGACAAACCAGAACATCCACAGACTGCCCCGCTCCTCATCATTGTGAAGAAGGGTACACTACATGGTGGCCTGCAAAAGGAGGAGACATTATACCCCTTCTGACTCAGGTCCATGACCCCTCACCTAGCCAGACCAGTACCCTTCTTTGCCAATAACCCTGAACAACTGTCTATGGGCAGATCTCTTTTCCTTTTGAGTGGAGATGTTCTGGTTTGGCTTTAATCCCAGTCAGTGTTACCTGGTTTCTGATCCATACCAAGCACTGATCTATAGAGAGTGGGGCTGGGCGAAATGTAATTGTGATTATTTACGTCATGCCCCTTTAACCCACATCCCTTTCACAACACAAGTATGTCTTGGGCAAACCTAAACAGATTTGTCTTGCAAGGTTTGTCCAGAGTATAATAAGTGATGGCCCAGATAGCTGGCATCTATCTTTCATGAGTGTCTGGGCTCCTAGTATGATAAAGTGGTTATCCAAACTATATCCTTGACATTGTGTGCTAGTAAAGTGCATGCACTGGTAGTAGCGCCTCTCTATGGTACAGTATGGTACTACATGTTCTGTACGGCTCTTTACCTTGGCCCAGATGTTCTGATCCTGTGGGCTCCAAGAGAGGGTTACTTTTTTACTCTGTGTACAGTACAGGACCCTGGAAATACAGCAGCTCTTTCTGACTCTTCTATGTAATGACTTTCTCTATCATTATTGGTTTTGTGCTCATTGTCCTTTACTCTTCCTTTTTTCTTTTCAGTGACATTTTAGTGGTTTTTGAACAAATGACTGGTTTTCCATGTAGTTATGGTCTCAGGTTACAAAATTTTCAACTTACAATGGTCGTCTCGGAATGAAATGATATTGTAACTTGAGGGACCACTGTATTATTCATACCGCTATATTGTACTTTCACTGCCGAGGTCCTATTCTCGGAGGCTCTTTCAACACAACTTAATCTAAAGGTTAGTCACGTTCGGTTTAGCTGCGGTAGTTGCATATTTCCAGGGAAGCCGTTGAACTGGTAAAATAAATACATATTTGTTATACCATTTTCTATATACCTCAGTGTAATATAACACAATACATCTCAAGTACCTTGGTTGATCACATTATGCTGCTTCTTTTATTGCTTTATTTCTTGTACAGAGATAAAAACAAATTTATTGACTTTGAGTGTATATAATATTATCTACACTACACTCATCTTATATTGGATATTACCAGCGGATAAAGACATTGATCCATTTTCAGAAATACAATTTTCTTTTGGTAGATTTTTTAAGGTGAGGTGACTAATGTTGGCACTTATAAGGTGGATCTGGTTTGATGGTGGTATGACGTTGGGACCAAGGCCGTGAACAAGTGCTTATGATGCCTATAAAAACTACATATCTTACTCTGCATTTTTCCAAAATTTTAGAAAATATTAATAGAATTATTGGTCAGTGCTTTTTCTCTGGCCCTTTGTGGCCTCCTGCAAGGTGATAGCCAGAAAACTATGTTTCCCAGTGACCAGTTATAGTGGCATGGTTGGGCGCAGCTATCATGTGAAGCAGCATTCTAGCCATTGGTAGTACAAGCGATAACAAAACATACAAAACAAGAACAGATAACCACTGGTGCTTCTATTGCACCACAATATCTGTAGCTGCTACCAGCTCGAAAACCACCTTCAGAAGGTCCAAGAACCACAAGACACTGGTTGGCGAACATTGTTACTACAGTGTAATGTCATCACTTGTGTAAAGATATTTCTGGTGGAAACAGCTAAGGCTAAGTTCCCTTCATTTTCATCTGTTGCTCTGATCCATCATCTAATGACGGATGCAGGAGGAGCACATCCTTCTGCATTCATCATTCATTGTAACGTAAAAAGTTTAGAAGCTTTCTTCCATTTTCTATGCTATTGTTTTAGATGGAAGATAAAATTTTTCACGCTTCTTCTTTTATTAGAAACTTTACAAAATGAAATAATATTTGTCTTTCATCGGATGACGAATACAGACAAATTGGGGCGCATTTATTAGGACTGCCATTTCCTACACCAGACTGAACAACTCCTTCGACTACAATGAGGTGCGCCTGAATTATCAAGAAGCTATTATTATTGTTTATTTATATAGCACCATTAATTCCATGGTGCTTTACACTAGTCTCTTAATAAATCAGTCGCTCACCCATGGCCAGAATGGAAATCTACACATGGTAGGAAATGGCAGAGTTTTCCTATATACAGTATCTCATTCCATTTTTCTCGCCTGGGTTATAATAAATATATTGGGCCCAGGCACCCTTGTCACCCCTCTCTCTGGCGGAGAAAGGGCCCATCTATGCCAGAAAACTCTTTTTAGAGATGTTAATAATTCTTTGCCATTTATACCACATACTGTGGGTTGATACATTCCTCCAATGTTCTTCATCCCCAGCAGTCATCCTATTGCACAGTCCAGTCATATTAATGTAACCACCTGTCAAAATCCAGAATAACCACCTATGGCAGAGCGGACCGCTGTAAGACGTGCAGGAAGAGAGGGGATGTTGTGTTGATGTTCACTGGGATGTTTAGCCATGCCAACTTCAGTGCCGTGGCCAGCTGCGCTAGGTTACGCGGTGGAGCATCCATGGTGCGAACAACCCGATCGAGGTGGTCCCACAGATTCTCGATTTGGTTCAAGTCCGGGGAATATGCTGGCCAAGGGAGTACCGTAAACTCATCCTGGTGATCCTCGAACCACACACGTACACTGCAAGCTTTATGACACATCGCATTGTCCTGCTGGTAGATGCCATAATCGTGAGGAAAAACATTTCGCATGTAGGGGTGAACAGGGTCCGCAAGGAGAGATGCACACTTGTGTTAATCCATCGTGCCTTCCACAATGGTGAGTGCCCCCAGATAGCTGATGACACGTGCCTTCTGCGATTGGTTATTTAACATTGATGTCAAAAGTAGGCGCTGGTCACATTAATATAACTGGACTGTGTAGTTTTTCAATCTGTTGTTCTGATTCTAAGCAACAGATGAAAATGAAGTTGATGTGAACTTAGCCTAACTTTGCTTTTGCAATTTTTTTTATTCCTAGGATACAATACAGGTCGGTATCTTCTGTTTAGGACCAGAAAGAGACATCCTGAAGTCAAATATCTGCAGAAGTTGGCAGAAAAATCAGCGATATGATGCAAAATGTTTTACAACTTTCATAAATTCAGACTGCAGTATTTATAATCATTCAGAGATAAATTTGCATCGATCGGACACAAACTACATTCAGTTTTTGCACGCGCTGCAGTTTTTTTTTTTTTTCGGTGAAGCGTTTGGCAATGAATTTCAGAGCCCTGACAGGTTGAGTGAACTGTTCTATCTGTTCCTGCATTTATTTATACTTAAGCGCTAGTGAATCTGTCATCTCCACAGATAAACTACAGTAATACATATAGATGTCCCTATTCACTTTAGTCACTGACAGCTGCCATTTGTAGCTATGACTACGGGGGATTTGAGAATAGTGGCATTTATTAGAATTCAGTGCCAGCTACGAGACCTCTGTCATCCATACATGCATTTTATGTAGTTTCTGTTTATTATTTCTCGTGCATTTAGACATTCTGGTGTCCTTGGAGATGTG
Source organism: Leptodactylus fuscus (assembly GCF_031893055.1). NCBI lineage: Eukaryota > Metazoa > Chordata > Amphibia > Anura > Leptodactylidae > Leptodactylus > Leptodactylus fuscus. The sequence goes on along the minus strand of NC_134268.1, from coordinate 176,077,857 downwards.
AGATAGAAGAGCTAAGGACTATTGTATTCATGCTTATCTGCAATTATTGACCCATATTTCTACTTAAGAAAGGAGAGTATTGGATTTATACTTCAAGCGACTTCTTACACACAGACTTTTGTGAGAAAAACGTATATTTACTGTTCTAGTATAGTTTGTGCACTAAATGGTTTGTAATTAGTATAGAGATGGTAGATTACAGATAAATCAATTTGTCTAATTAAACTGTATCTACAATAGTATTTTTAGAGCTTTTACATAACAGTTGTCAGCACTTTAAAGGGAGTGTACCACCTGCTCTGTCACCACCATGTTACACAGAACCACGATATACAATGTACCATGTCATGTATGTCATTTTTGTAGGTTTGGAGTAAAACAACTTTAAAGGGATTCTACCATTAAAATGCTTTTTTTTTTACGCTTAATGTGTAAGCGGCCATTTTTCTTGTGGCCGCAAGCATGCGCAGTCTGCTCTGCCCGAGGCCTAGAAGGTTGAAACCTAGCTCCGGAAGAAGACGCGCAGAGAGGCAGTTTCCTGAAGAAGATAGAGGCATCACTGGAGAGTTCTCTCGCAGCATTAGGGACACCCCCAATGCTGTTTGAGTGCTGGGGTCCGCCCCCAGTGCTGCGAGAGAAATCATTTGTATACCGAAGAAAATCGAGATTTATACCGAACGGTGGTGCGGGGAAGACATCTAAAGGTAGGAGAAGAATAGCCTTTCTTAAGGGGAAAAAAAAGCATTTTAATGGTAGAATCCCTTTAAAGTCTTATGCAAATAATGCAGTTGGTGCACTGTGGGTGGGCCTTCAGCTTCCCCAGGCACTGCACTTGCCATTCAGACCCCTACTGTGTACTGCCTGCACCACTCTGTACAGTGAAGATTGAACCTCTCACTGTTATGTCATCACCTATCCGACCTGAGTAGCAAGAGTAGTGCTATCGACGCTGACAGTCATTTTCAACAGATTTTAGATCCAGCAAAAGCAGTGTTTTTTTTTTGTTTTGTTTTTTTTGCCTGTGCTTCGCTACGTGGGGTTTTAGCCTTAAGGGTTTTTGCCATGAAAGATGCTTATGAAGTCCACCAGTGAATAGGGAATAAGTGGCAGATCACTGGGGGTTCTACCGATGGGACTTCTAGTGATCAGGAGATTTGCTAACTGGGATACGTAGTGTATTTTAGGGAAAAAAAACTCACAATAAAATCTGCAACACAAAATTCACCTTTCCTGCAGTGTGTGGCCTCAGAGGTTTTCTATGATATTAATGGCCTCCCCCAGGGTTGTGTCATCAGTATTAGAGATATGGTGAGAGTCCATCACCTGGCGCCCCCTTTATCAGCTTTTTGAAGGGGCTGCAGCATATGGACGAGAGTTGCTTCTTCACTGCCCAACAAGCATAGTGCTGTACGTTGTATGCAAACAGTGCTTGGTATTTGACTGATGTGACTGATCAATGTGATCTCACAGACTTGTGAAGCAGAAGCGACGCTTGCCGAAGCTTCTGGATGGCTTCAAACAGCTGATCATTTACGTGACAGCCACCCGCCAGTCTGGTATCAATGGCCTGTTCTAAGAATGGGTCATCAGTATTCTAGTCACAAGAAACCCCTTTAAGGGTAAGTTCACACAGGGTTTTTTGGTCAGGATTTTGAGGCCGTATCCGCCTCAAAATCCTGACCGAAAAGACGGCTCCCATTGAAATCCAAAAGTAGTGAGATGCTCATTCTTTCAGGCAGATTCGCCTCGCGACACTCCCTCCCGACTAGGCCCATTCATTTGGGCCTAATCTGGAGTGGAGTACGCGTCTGGATGCCGGTGAACTTACCCTAAGACATTAATGCCATATTCTTAACAAACAACATCAATGTTAACCTACTTGACCAAGGTGAGACTGTCGGCCACAAAAGAGGCATTGAATTGTAGCTATTCCTAACATAATACCCTATGTTAGTGAAAAAAAAAAACCCTAAAAGATTTTCATAATCCCAATTTATCTAGCAGTAATGGTAAGAAGGGATTTTTCTTACAAGTACTTTATATACTGTATGGCGGTTCACGGAGACAGTTCTTACAGTACATGGTTGACAAGTCTATGGGTGTATGTGTCACCGGGAATTGTAGGCTAATAGGGTAAATGGTTTTGTCAATCATACATCCAGACACTTATCATTGCAGGGTAGGAAGGGCTGACATTGTGTCAGTGGCATTGACAGGATCTTCAGTTAGTTAGTAATCTGACAACCTGACTCCCATCCATACCATAGAAATAATATATGAATTTTGTTGGACTATGAAAATATAGAAAGAACAATGCCGACTGTGGTAACAAAAGAATAATAATAATCAGGATAATGAATGTTTGCCTTAGTCCTAAATTATATTTAACATAACATTTCATTATGACTGTTTATTTTACCTACATGCTCATATTAATCCTATAGTCAGTCGATGTGACATATCCTGCAATTCTTGAAATTAGGTCGTATTTTCTGTTATTACAAGTAAGATACAATAAAAAAGATAAATTACAATAAGAAGTCATAAGTATATGCACATATTTCTTCCAAAAGGCAAAAAAAGTCCTATAATCAAACCTCTATTAGTATTGACAGCCGTCACACTGCAGAGTTTTCTCTGTTCCCAGCCGTTTAACCCTTGTGATGTGTCAGTTAATAGCGAACAAAGCATCAATACAAACAACTATTTGTAAGACACTTTTCTTACATAAAGGACTCCGAACACAGAAGGGTGCCTCCTATTGCCACCAGTCGTCAGTTCCAACTATAGTAATTGTGTGGGTGGATGGTTTTAAGGACCTCTAGACTTGCTTTAGAACAAATCCTGTTAGGGGGTGGGTACTTGAGCGCACACCACTTTCTATGCACAGGCAGTAATGCATTGGAAAACGTAGGTGATCCAATGCATTAAAAGAAAAAAGTGAAAAAATAATATAAAAATTTATTTGTAAGACAATAGAAAGAAACAAAATACATTTGAAGAGAATAATAAGTGAAAGCGTACCTCCAGTTCTAAAGCAACTTTTGATAAATGAATAGTGCAGGTGAATGTATAAGAAGTATCAGGCTGAGTTACTTTTTATGTAGATGTGTATGGAGAGGGGAGGGGGGAGGCTGCTAGAAAAGACAAACAGATAACTGCTGCTGCTACTTTGTGAGTCAGAGGGCTCTTCTCTGCACTGCTGTATCTTCAGTTTGCAGTGTACAGGTCAGTAAAAACATATGTACGGCCCAAACAGTCTACAACTGCCTAGAATGAGGCAATAAATCATTTAACTAGTTGATAGCGGCTCCTCCCCCTCCCCTCTCCATAGACTTCTGTGTGAGAGCTAGATATGGAAGTAGATTATTTGTAAACAGTCTAAGGGTGGGTTCACATCTTCACCCTGGTCTCCGTTTTGAGGTTTTCGTCTTTTGCCAACAGGAGACAGAAACCCAGCAGACCGTGTCCGCCCATGAGCAACTGTGAGCATTTTGTGGTCTCCGCAGCTAAACCGTTTTTTTAACCGGACACAAAGTCCTGCATGTCCGACTTTGTGTCCGGTTAAAAAAAAAAGAAAAAAGTTTTCGCCACAGAGACCATAAAACGCTCATGGGCGGACACTTTGCAATCCCACTCAAATGAATGGGTTTGAAAACTGACTGCTGGTTTCCATCTCCAGTCCAGTTTCTCGGGCAGAAGACAGAAACCAAAAGCGGAGACCGGGGCGCAGATGTGAACCTGGCCTAAGTGAAGATCGAAAGAAACCTTTTTCATGTAATAAGACATAGCACAAAGTCAGATTTATTTGGTTAGTATAAGCAAAAGTAATTCTGTCAGATTTGGTGAGAAGTAATATTCTTCCCGTCAGAACATCAGACACTATAAATGGAACTTCGACAGACTCCTCTGTATGTGAATAGGATCCATGGAGTGCCATTGGTATCCATTGCAAGACGGATAATAAACTAAATGCTATTTTATATATAAATTAATACATAAAGGAAATGAACAAACAAACAAACAAAAAAAAAAACAGCACGTCATATAGCAGTGTCCGTAAAATAGTTCTGTCAGGACCGAAATTGGCAGCGACGACTGCCATGTTAGCTGTCACTAGCTTTTCCGGACACAGATATTACTAATAAGAGCTTAAGAGAGCTTTTAACAATTTACCCCATGGTACGATATAGACTTTTTATATACAAATGAACTCTCCTGCTAAATATAGATGTATATTCTGGTGCGTTCAGCTTTGTTTTGCATGTGGCCTTCTGAGAAGTCGTGTGACATTGTATGCTTGATGTGCACAGCTGAGGGAACAACACCCATCTATTAATATTACATTATTTTATAAATACACCGAAATAAGAGCTCAGTGACTCACAGCATATTATGCCCCACCCCATACTTAAGTAAATGCTTCATATGACGACCATCCTCTTCAAACTATTGATTATGGAAAAAGTTAAGGTTTTGGAGACTGCTCTGTAATACCAGAACAGTATTTATCTAACTTTCTAAAGTAAAATAAATGAAAAATACATCAAAAGAAGCAACCACCGGCATATAGTAAGCTCTGTCTGGCCTAAAATGTATTATTATAGATGTGCCCTTACTCACCTCTCCTCTTGTCCAGATACGTTTAACACAAGATAATTAGCTTTTCAAGACAATACTTGTCATAAAGTAATATTCCAAGTGTCTATGTACAGCCACCACCCTGTGGACCTTGATCAAAACGGAGATTAAAGTGGCGGTATTTATTTTCTTTCATTATGTAAGTATTCAACATTGTGACCTGCTGAGAAATATTTACCTCTCTGCCCTGCAAGATTCACAACAGAACTTCCTGTTTCTATTCCACACAGGGTGACGCATACTTTTATCTCATCTACTGATGATGATTAGACAGGCTACGCATGAGACTTTTACAGTCACTCGGACACCTAAGCCTCAGCGTTCAGCAGCTCTGTCCCCGGCCTGGGTCATCAGTACCAGGGCCTGGACCAGAACTGCTGCATACCGCTTCTGCACTTTAATCGATTACACCATCTGTTGACCTATTCCTTGCCAATGGCAGAGAACGGGTTAACATGCTGTAAACATATAACCCCTGTAGACATACGGTACATAGTTGTACAGAGCAACTCTCCATTCTGGCTCATAGGAAAGCTTCTGAGTATGGTGTCCATATGCTGTAACAATATACGGACAACCCATTACATGACATTGCCACTAATCTAGTTTCCTTAGTTAAAATAAAGGGTTTACCCATCTCAAAAATCGCTGTTCCCATAATTATAGGGCACTACTGAAACACTGTAGCACATTTAGCTACCCTATCTCTGTTGCTGTTTCTGTAGCTCCCATTCTCTTCTATGGGGGTTACGTAACAATGTAGAGCAGCACTGTTTGTCTGTTTCCGTAAGTCTGGCTCTTAGGATGGGGAGCAGCAATTTGTTGAGATTAGAATAACCCTTTTTAAAAAAAAACCTGTAATTTTTCTTAAAGTTTTTGAAGAAATAAGTACAGATAGGTAAAAAAAAACAAAAAAACAACCTGTGTCTATAATATAGAAAGTGGAATAACAATAAAGTGAGAAATATATGGACCTAAATCAAACCACGACAGACTAAGGGAGGACACATGGAGGAAAGAGGAGGGCAAGGAAGGAGGGGGGCATGGTAAGTCTTCAGAGACCCTGTAATATACAGTAGGTATCCCATGGAGACCAAATCGATTGGAACGTCTCAACTGTGTTATTCAAGATTTCTGTTAAATTTTCTAGACTGCAGACGTCGAACATGCGAGCTAAAAGATTAGTTCCTGTAGGAAATTTAATACTATAAGAGTTTTACTTGCCGTGCACAAGTAAGGAAATAGTCTTCTTACCAAGATGTCTAGATGGTATATTAAGCATATATGTATGCAGACATTTATAGGGACACCCTGCAAAAAAGTGCATTGGTCAGCCCCTTCACCTCTGTCCAGAATCCCTCTATCAGTGGGAAGTCCAAAAAATGTGATCTAGCGTACCTAACGTGGAGTCACGCCAGCAACATTCAGATGAATGCCGGAGGGCAAGAGTGTGGTACCAGTGTGGGGATAACCCTTTAAAGAGGACCTTTAACCAAATCCACCAACTCTAGTTCTTAGCACCTATTTATAGGTACCACACCAATGATTGTGGCACGGTTGAAATTTTTTCTGCAGCCTCCACCATTCCTGAGCAATCAGTGCAATTAGTTTTGTTGCCTAATATTTAATTTAGCTCTGTGCTCTCAGGGTGGAAAAAAGGTGTGATTCAGAGCTCCAATGAGAGGCAGCCAGTGTCATAGCTCAGTATCACACCCTGCTCCTGCCTGACACCGCCCTCCTGACAGTGCAAAGCCTCAGGGCTCGTTCACATCTGCGCCCGGGATCTCCGCTTAAAGGTTTCCGTTTCCTGCCCAAAACTGGGCAGGAGACGAAAAACCTGCAGGCATTTTTCAAACCCATTTACCGTATTTTTCGGACTATAAGACGCACTTTTTCCCCAAAAAATTTGGGGGGAAAAGAAGGGTGCGTCTTATAGTCCGAATGTGGCGCCTGGCACCCACCGTAATAGAGAGGCGGATGCCGGCAAGGGATAGACGCCGGGGCCTGAGACATCGCTGCGCTCCTCTGCCCTGCATGAAGCCAGCAGCGGGAGGAGTGATGCTATTCCGCTCCTCCGTCCCCCCGCCGCTGGCGTCATGCAGGGCAGAGGAGTGTAGCGATGTCTCAGGCCCCGGCACCTGTGCCAGCGTCTATCACTTGCCGGCTTCCGGCTCTCTAGTACAGCGGATGCCGGGTCAGTATCGGCGGCCCCTTCTCCCCCCGGGGCCGGTCCCCACCGGCCCCATACCTGTGAAGTTGCAGGCCGGCTCCTGCGCGGCGATATCGCAGGAGCCGACCTGTTCTGGTGACAGCAGGGAGCTTAATGAGGCTCCCAGGCCTGTCACTGCTATATTACCATTGCGACTAGTCTATGACCAGCCGTAATACTAATATACAGAATGTCCCATAGACGGCAATACAACTGTATTGCCGTCTATGGGACTTACAATCAAGTGACCGCAGGTTCAAGCCCCCGGGGGGGGAATAAAATAGTAAAAAAAAAAAAAAAAAAAAAAAAGGTTTAAAAATATATAATAAAAATATGAAATAAATAAAAGTTCTAAATCACCTCCTGTCCCTAGAATATATATATAAAAGTAGAAAAACATATATCATAAACCACCGTTTTTTTTTTTTCAATATAAGGTGATCTAAGCAATAGATAGTCCCCAAAATGGTATAACGAAAAAGTACTTCTGGCCCCGCAAAAAAAAAACACTCTATGCGTCCCCGTACAGCTGCAGGGTCACCTGTCAATGTGGCCTTGCAGCTGTTGCAAAACTACAACTCCCATATAATAAATATTTTACCATTTTTTGCTTCCAAATTTTTTTCCTCTATTTTCCTCCTCTAAAACCTAGGTGCGTCTTATAGTCCAGTGCGTCTTATAGTTCGAAAAATACGGTAAATGAATGGGTTTGGAAAGTGTCTGGCTGTGGTCGCCAGTGAGCGTTTTGTGCTCTCTGCAGCCAAACCGTTTTTTTTTTTGTTGTTGTTTTTTAACCGGACATAGTCGGACATGCAGGACTTTGTGTCCGCTTACAAAAAACCCGGGAATGATGGCGGCTAGAGAAAAAAGTCCAACTGTGCCAGAATCACTGGAGCAGTGCCTATTCAGAGATGCAAAGACCTGAACTTGAAAAGAGGTGGAGAAAGGTCCTCTTTAAATCTGTGTGCCTTTTACTAATACGAGTATTACAAATACGTAGAACAAATTAAGTTATTAGCCACACATAGAAGGTGATAGCTTGGAGCCACCATGTTGTTCATGGGCATAAAAAGAATTTTATTACCTAATAATAATAATCGTAATTAAGAAATTATATATATATCTTAAAAAAGTGTATTTGTTTATTTTTTTTTATGTATTAGTGTTTTCAAAATTTTTGTTTGTTATTTTTTTTTTTCCAAAATCATGCCCATAAATATCGCCTTAGCAGCCTTCCGTGTACTGGAATTTCCGCTAATTCTTTTAACAAGGCTACTGGTTCAGTCACCAGATCATTACTGACGTCAAGCAGGGACAATGTCATCTTCTGTGATCTTTTGTGGACAGCTACTTTTGCATCAGATTTGTTATTACCAGCACACAATAAAAATTTATCTTGGCAGAATTTCAATGAACTTTTATTTTTTGGACCTGTAAGGGTCTATGGTAGTACTATAATGAAGTCAATGCTCCCAGTTGTTTTTGTATCTCCTAAAATGGACAGTGGTAGAATATATCGTACGTGACCTCTTTGACCTCTTCTATGGTTATCCCCAAAGGTTGGGCACCCATTGATCTGTCTTCTGTGGCATGTGCAGTGGTTTTCTTTGCTTAGTACTTGTTCCTTATAATTCCTCTCAATGTTCCTCTCCTGCAGTTGTAACCCAAAGTTTCACATCAACTTAATACATACTTCTTTTTTTTTTTTTCAATCACTTCTTCCCATCATCACCATCCTTTTTAGTATTTTTAGACTTTCCTGAGAATTTCTGTTGCACACCCTTTGTAAAAGGGAGGGTTTGTGTATTATTTTGAAATAGGTTGAATGAACAATGCTGATGCCTCACAAAAGCACCCGTATTCATGATCTTATTTGTGGTTGTGCATCACCATCTTTGGTTGTCTCTGAATTTTTGTAGCCCTTTGTTTTATTATTATTATTGTTAAGATAGAGTATGAATTAAAGGGGTTTACCCATCTCTCACTCTCAGCAGTGAGAGATGAGAAACAGTTTGCTGTCTCTTCTCATTTCTTGTATGCTTCCATAAGCTGTTGGCGACTTTGATTGATGGGGATCAATTTTAGAAATCTAATATAAATGCAGATCAAATATGTACAGTAAATGTATATTACATTACACAAGTTTGTATAGAAGACTTACACAGTTAATGGACTTATAGTAAACTCAATGTTATTTTGTGTTTACATAGCACAATAAGACACTGTCCGAGCCTTTATCAGCATACTGCATTTAGTTGACCTGATTGTCCTGACCGCAGAGCTGTACACAACACAAGAGAACTGAGACCTCCAGAGAACATTGTCTCACCCCTCTGAAACTGTTATCATAGGACAGGATGAGAAACAAGGAAATGCTATGTAAACAATGAAGTATGTCTTTGGAGCATAACCTCTTTAAATCTCAATCAATGGCTGCTTTTGTTCAGTGAAGAGGATTAGTCAAGTCCTGAGCAGTTACTCCTCTGTGTGTATATCCTTTGTGGACATACTTTTAGAATAGGCTTAGATTAGGGTGGGTGGTATAAAATTCGTACTGTATCTACCTATTAGGTGTAGCTTATCACTCCTTTAAAAATATTTGTAAAATCAATATGAAAATGCTTATTGAATTTAGGATCATTGTGGCCCTTCAGTTACTACCGTCAGATCATGTGACCCTCTGAAACAGGTTGTCCATTCCTTTGAGCTCAGTTAGTCATACAATATATATTTAATATGTTCTGTGATGAAAAAGTCAAAGGGCCATATAAATACTAAATTTCATCATTAATTTAAATTTTTACATTAAAAAAGATATATTAAGTGTAAGAAGAGCTGTAGTTTCTTATGCAGTTTTTTGAGTCAAAGTCAGGAGTGAATTCAAAAGGAATGGAAAATAGAAAGGCCGGACTCCCTGGTAGATCTATTTCGAACTAGTCTGAAAACTATATCAAAAACTACAATGGTATTCCTACTGGAAACACTGTTTCAGGTACCCTAAGGCTCAGTATTGACAGTGCTTTTTTTTGTTACAATGAAGTGAAAAATACATAATTTTTAAAAAAAAATATTAATTTTTTATGCTAATTTAAAAAAAGGCCAAGGCCCCACGTTGTCAAGACGCAGCTTTTTTGTTGCAGATTTGGTTGCGTTTTTTTTTTTTTTTAGCCAAAGTCAAAAGTGACTATAAAAGGAATGGGAAATACATATAAGAAGCTCTTATTCTTCTACTTTCTGCTCTGTTGACTTCACTGTTGACTTTGGCTCAAAAAAAGCAGCAAAATCTGCAACAAATCAGCCCATGACGTTAGAGACCTAACAAAGAGAAAAAATGCTACCCCCCCCCCAAAAAAAAAATAAAAATAAAAATAAGAGAAAAGAAAAATTAGACTGTATACATAAATTATTTTTGTGTAATGGTACTTAATTAAGATTATTTTTATATTTAGTAATTTTGTGCCTTTTTTGTTTGGTCCTTTTTAGATTGGGAGTTATGTTGAAATTTTCCATTCTATTTGTTAAGTACACCTCTGTCAGTAGGTCACTCCCTAGGACGATATCTCCTAGCTGTTGGTACCTGCTTATTAAATCCAGTCCCCCGAGTTGATTGAGTGATTTTTTTCCTACATAATAACAATGTTCTGTAGAAAGCCTATACTTTATACTAAACCTAATTCTCCATATATGACCACCAGCTAAACAATCCAGCCTGATGCGTGGATGCAGACACATATTTCTAGCTCTAACCAGAGGATCTGTCTTCAGATTTATTCATTGTACTTTCTAGACACGTTTCCAGCTAGACAGAAACATTTTATTATACATTACACTGACACAAAGTTCAAAGTACCACTGTCATAAGAAAGGGGCACTCCGGGTTTTTATTTATCTCCTTATGTACCTGTTCCACAATATATAGACTTCAACAAGTATTACGTTATTCAGTTATGACCTTCTATGTGATAATGTTATGTATGCTTTTCTTCAGTTGGATCTTGTGATCTCATGGTGACCTACTAAGAATAACACATCCATTCTCTCAAGGAGGTCCCCATCTCAGACACCAGGACTTCATGTATAATTGAAACTTATGGTCTGTTAGATAACTTAAGGTGATATAAAGGGAGAACAATGACTACAATACCCCAGCAGTCAGAAATGGTACTGCCTCTAGCTGGTTATGTGATGCTTTGCTGAGGCTTCCTTGGATTGGGAACAGAGTAGACACATAGACAGATCTAAGAATCAACATGGTGACTGATGAGAAACAGACAAGATGCTAAACTGCAGGGATAGGAGTGCAATATACGTAAAAGAAGAGTGTGAAAGAATTCGACAATGGGTGCATGGATATGAAAAAGGGTTTTCACTTGAGTGTTTCAATAGATAGAATTGTCGACAATTTAATGTGGGCAAGCAATTTGTAAAGTGGAGTTACCAAATCATCTTTTATACTAACAGTATTAGTCTTTTGCACGCGCTGCATTACAACATTAAGAGTTGAGGGGATATCGTCACTCCATAAGGAGAGAACCACCAGAGAACATTAAGAGTGTTAATGATCTACATGTAGGTCTATGATGGTCTAGGCTTTTAGGGTTAAAGTGTGCCTCTTGTATTTAATCAAACACTGTCTCCATAAAAATATATTTATAGTACATTAAGAGGGGTATCTAGGCTTTTGATTTTTGTGACCTACCCCAAGGATACATCATCAGTGTCAGATCAGTGGGGATCCAACACCTGACCAACTAATCTTAGCAGCTGACCTACACAGTGGACAGAGTCAGAAGACAATAGTTCCGTTCATTGTGGACGGACTGTGCTGGGTTATTGCAGCTCATCTTGCATTCAAGTCTGATGAGCTATAGTAACTATAACCACTACACAGTGGATGGAGCCAACTGCTTTTGACTCCATCCACTGTGTAGCTTTGGCTCACGAGTGCCGTGAATGGTTGATTGGTGGAGTTGTCAGTTGCTGGATCTCAATGATCTGATATTGAAAACCTAAGCTAAAGATAAGTCATCAATACCAAAAGGCTAGAGAACCCATTTAAAGAGGCTGCCTTCTAAACCACATTTATTGCCTATCCACATAAGTGACAAATGTATGATTATTATTATGACACAGAAGGGTTTACATTAGGAATTGATAGGCCTGTCTGAAAAGATGTGTCTTTAATTTGCGCTTGAAGCTGTAGAAATTGGGAGTTAATCTAAATGTCTGGGGTAGAGCATTCCAGAGAAGTGGTGCAGCTCGGGAGAAGTCTTGTATACGAGCATGGGAGGTTCTGATAATAGTGGATGTAAGTGTTAGGTCATTGAGTAAACGGAGAGCACGGATTGGGCGGTAGACAGAGATGAGGGAGGAAATGTAGGGAGGTGCACCATTATGGAGAGCCTTGTGGATGAGGCCGATAAGTTTATATTGTATTCTGTAATGAATAGACAGCCAATGTAGTGACTGACACAGACCAGAGGCATCGCTGTAGCGTCTAGACTGATTGATGAGCCTGGTTGCTGCATTCAGAATAGATTGTAGAGGGGAGAGTTTAGTAAGGGGAAGACCGATTAGTAAGAAGTTAAAGTAGTCAAGGTGAGAATGAATCAGAATGACAATAAGTGTCTTTAAAGGGGCTCTATCAGCCAAATTATGCTGTATGAGCCCCACATATGCTTTAAAAAGGCAGCGGTAATCTTATTTTAAACCCCGCTCCCGTTTTAAAATAAAACTATAAAAACATATATGTAAATCATACCCGAACGTGCACGGTGGGCGGTCGTGCACGATCCGACATCATCTTCTGGCACGCCTACCTCTTCTTTCTTCTTGCAGCAATGCCCTCTGATCCCGGCTCTTCCGCGGCTTCATCCTTGTCTTCCAGCTGGATTGCTTGAAATCCCGTGCCTGCGTAGTAGCACTTCCCTCCGGAGTGCTACTGCGCAGGCTTCGGCGCCATTTTTATCAATGGCAGTTCACGAGTGTAGTTCTAAGGGAACTGAGCATACTATGCTCAGAAGACGAGGATGAAGCCACAGAAGAGCAGGGACCAGAGGGTGTCACTGCAAGAAGAAAGAAGAGGTAGGCGTGCCAGAAGATGCTGTCGGATCGTGCACGACCACCTACCGTGCACATTCGGGTATAATTTACATATATGTTTTTATAGTTTTATTTTAAAACAGGAGCAGGGTTTAAAATAAGATTAGCGGTGCCTGAATAGCCTTTTTAAAGGCTATTTACGCATATATGGGGCTCATACAGCATAATTTAGCTGATAGAGCCCCTTTAATGTATGTCTGGTAAGGAAAGGCCGTATTCTGGAGATGTTTTTGATGTGGAGGTACATGAGCGTGCAAGTGATTGGATATGGGGGGTGAAGGAAAGGTCTGAGTCAAACACAACCCTGAGGCAGCGGGCATGCTGCTTAGGAGTTATAGTAAGGCCTGAGACTGCAATGGATATTGTGCAAGTGTGACCACCAGTCTGTTCACTTCTGTGGCACTGCTGGAGCACTGTACTTGATGCTTTTCATAAATTCTATAGTGAATGGAGCAGTGGTCAAGCATGAGGGGACTAAATTTTTTCAACAGGTCTCAGTGTTCAGAACCCCAGTGATCATATTTTCATTACTTATCCTATGGATGGGTCATCAATATTTTTTATTAGAAAATACCATTAAACAGCTTGTCTAGACATTCCCTATCCAGATTTCTCTTTTTCACAAAATTGTTAACAAAAGCTAATCGAAACATTTCATGTACCCCAAAATGGTGCCAAATGAATGTACAACTCATCACGCAAGGAATAAGCCCTCGCATAGCTATGTCAACAGAAAAAGGAAAGGAAGTTATGAATTTTGGAAGGCAAAGATGGAACATTTTTAAAAAATTTCCCAAACATTAACGTAACAGGGAAGCTGCATCATTAAAGGGTTAAAGGGAGTCTCTCACCAAAACCTGGAGTGCACAAGAGGAGAACCTATCTTTTTGCAGGGCTGGGTTGATATACTTTGGTGACAGACTCCATTTAAGGTTTCCAGTAACTGATCCAGTTTGCACATCTCCTTTTAGAAAAGTGGTTAATACAGGAAATATGTTTTTTTTTCTGCTAATAAAATAGATAAATATTTTTCAATTGTGTCTTTTGCCTTTCTAGACCTCACAGGCTTTGTCTGCATCCAGTCTGTTGCTTAGCAAACCACTATTAAATAAATGAATAGCAGTAATTGCCATTTCTCTATACGATGTTCACGTTCCGTCCTAATGGACACCAAATTTCCTGACTTATTAACCTCTCCGAACGTCCAGTATTCATGCAGTAGACTCACCGCAATACCTCACACTGCTAAACATCCCATTCCCTGTAATGATCTGTATAAAGGTTCAGTATTTTGTTTATTTATTCAAGTGTCTATCAGCACATTGTACACATGGGTGACACAGTCTGAACTGTGACAACCAAGCCCATTTTCTAAACAGTGTAGTACTGCTTATGCAGAATACGTGTGACCTCTGAATATATCCTACCTAGATAGATTACAGGAAGGGGTGCAGCAGTGTAGCTCGTTCATTTGGTTTCTTTACTTACATTGTAACCTTCCTGTGACTCAGTCATCTGGCTGCAATATTTTGTAGCTGGACTTTGCAACATGACTACTGTCAATGAGATTAACTGTCTGTAAGGTAGTATTATTATCTATTTTCGATAAAGACGACCTGTCGGAATTCCAGACATGTCTGTTCTGGTAAATAATTAGATTTCTCTACACAATTCTGGCACATCTTGTCTTAGAACTCTACATTGTACCATTCCTTAGTTATTCCTCCTAGAAATTAAACTGATAGCTGGGTGTTACCAGTCTGAGGTATGTCCCTACACAGTCTGATAATGCCAAATCAGAGCCGACCACTAGGTTCGCATTAGTGTCTACTGACTGTTGGACACTGCTAAAATAGCAGTTACATATAGAGCCATTGTATTAACGCCCTCATTGACATTAAAGGGGTTGTCTAAGCAAAAATGAGCAACACTTATAAATCAGATAGGGGCATTGCAAAAAAAAAATACTACTCAGCTGTCCCCAATGCTCCGGTGTCCTCCCCGCACATCCCGGTTCTTCTGACAATCCACAGCATCAGTGGAACTCTGGAAGAGACCCTCTCTGCAGAAGAAGCAGGACACACCAGGAGGACACTGGAGCATCGGGGACAGATGAGTATGATTTTTTTTAAAATTTTTTCAATGCACCCGGCTGATTTAAGGGCTATTTCACACGGGGCACGGGACCGCGTATTTTGGTCCTGATTTCGATGTGGGAAGCCGTGTCAGAATAGGACCAAAATGCGACTGTCGTGGCTTCCGACAGTCGCGGCTTCCTGCTCCGGAGTAGGCCCAAATTAATGGGCCTAGTTCGGGGGGGGGGGGGAGGGTTTCTGTCGCGACACATCCGCGGAATCCGCCTGAAGAAAGGGCAGCTTGCTTCTTTTTTTCCGTGAGCCGGAACATACCACTCACGGAAAAAAGGAAGCTAGCGGTCTACATAGACCTCTATTGTGAGGGGGTGGATTCTGGACAACCCCTTTAATACATTTATTCACACGACCATGGTCCTTGTGATCCCTCCATTAAATAGTAGAATGTACCTTTTCCTGGGCGGTTTTCACAGATTCTAGACTATGAGGTATCCATGAAAATGGATTCTCCTGGGACAAACATTGGTTTGTGTGAATGTATTCTTAGGTTGGGCGGCTTGTAAGTGGTTAATAATATTGGACTGGAATCTGTACTAGAAAGTATAAGGCAAAACTTTTGCTTGGCAAGAGGTGACATAAAATAATCCAGACAATGTACAACAATGTAT
Organism: Leptodactylus fuscus; assembly: GCF_031893055.1. Lineage (NCBI taxonomy): Eukaryota > Metazoa > Chordata > Amphibia > Anura > Leptodactylidae > Leptodactylus > Leptodactylus fuscus. Next base: position 176,062,144 of record NC_134268.1, on the reverse strand, counting down.
TCCATTGTGTGTTTTCTTGTGTATGCTAATGCCTTATGCCGGCGTTGTGTCTTTTACGCACTTTGTGTGGGAAGTGTTGGATCTATGTTTGTAAAGAAACCTGTTGTATGCCAATCTGTTTACCGCTGGCTGAGAATGTTGTATTGGTGAGAACATTAAATAGATAGCTGTTAGTGGGAGAGAAAAGATGTCCGCAGCATGAGACAAAAATAGGAACTATTCCTCTAATGCCATATGGTTCCTATTGCTTGTCTGAATAAGATCTACAAATTGTCTCTTCTATGTCTTCTCCTATCATGCCTGAGCTGCTGTTCATCTGCTTACATTCCTATGGAGATAATCATAGTATACAGTATCCACTACAAGCATAGTAAAGATTATTAGGTTAACCAGCCGGCAGAATTAAAATGATGACTACTGTATCGCTCCCTGGCCACTGATTTTATTTTCGGTTGCTATATTTGTTCCGTTCTCTCTGAGCTGTAGCTACTCCCCCCTCCGAGAAATATCAGACCCTAGATGTAATTGTAATGGCTGATTCACAATTCTTTGTAACTATGTCCAATGTATATGCATTTGCTAGGTGCTAGAATTTCCTACCCACTGAGGTCAGTGACCCCATCAAGTGACACGAATCTGTGCCGCTGGTTGAGGATACTATTCAGAATGAGGCAGCAATGCTTATTGCATCCAAATACTATTCCTACAGATTAGCGGAATGATAAGTCTGCGAGGTTAAGCAGTAATACTTTGCTTGCACTTTTACTGCTGTATTGCTTGCCAGACTCCTAGTCTCTGATAAACACTTACAGTGTCAGCAATAATTGCAATTTCCTGTTGTCACCTTAGAAAACGGTGAGGAATGGTAATAATCATTGTTATTCCACATAGACACATTTAAAGGAACAGGAATCCTGGAGATAAATGATAAAAGTGATTATGGTGATACATAATATATATTGTCTTCTATTATGTTTGGTTTTGCATCACCATCTTCTAGAAATGATAGCTTTTTTTTTTTGAGTGAGCTATCTGTAGTTGAGGACTTGTTTTTTTGCTGGATAAACTGTACTTTTTATTTGTAACATTCTTCCATCTATGTGACTTTTTATGACTTTTATTATATTTTGGTGGCAAAAAACCTGCATTTCTGGTATTTATTTTTCCATTTTTTTTGTATGGTGTTCGAGTAGTATCAGTAATAAAGTAGTTTTATAGCGCGAGTCAGTACTTATATTGTGATACCAGATATTTATTTTCATATTGTTTTTTTAGACTATAAAACACTTTTACATGAGGCAAGGATGGTGTTTTTATTTATTTTTTTAATATTAGGTTAAGGGCTAGTTCACACGGAGTTACATGAACGCTGCATGTACACATTCCGTCACGGTTAGACGGTGCAGTGCTCTGGCATCCCGTCACAGCAGTCCGCTCCGGATTAGGCCCAAATGAATGGGCCTAATCGGGAGGGAGCCTCGTGGCGCGGACACCGCGGCTGATTCAGCCTCAGAATCTGCGGAAAGAAGGGGCATGTCGCTTTTTTCCCCTCTACTAGCTAGCAGAAAAAAGAAGCGAGTGGCTCCCATTGAAGTCAATGGGAGCAGTTTTTGGCAGCGAATTTTGAGGCGGTTTCGCATCAAAATCTGCTGCCAATTCCCTCCATGTGAACTAGCCCTAATATTGACGGTTTTGGATACCTTGATCTGGCAATGACCGTGCACCCCCCACAGCTGAAGGGGTTTGGGGACTTAAAGGGGTATTCCCACGTCGCATACTCACCAGTCTTCACTGCTGTAAAATCTTCTTTCTTCCTGGTTCCTTGCGTCATTTGTTGGGAGGGGTTTCAATATGCAACTTTCCATTTAGCTCCGCCCCAAATTAGCATGTAGCTCCGCCCACCGCATAGCGTGATCCTATGGAGCGGCTGAAGGGCCTGTGATGTCATCAAAGCTCCTCAAACAACACTATATGCACAATATTGGACTATGAAGTACAGGCAGGAGCAACTCCATTCTGTGTTACATACAGAGACTGCCTGTCTCTGCCATAATGAACACAATTGATTTAGCTAACCTGATAACTGGGAGAACAGAAGACGAGTTCAGAAATGAAAGCAGCTCCCCTCCTCTATCTGAGATCAGGAAGCTAGGTCACGTGGTGCAGACACAGGAATAGCTAGATACACAGGCTCGCTCCCTGCACTTAGCCCCTCCTCCCTCCCCCCTGAGAGCAGCAGATACATCACTTGACTTTTGAGCAGATAAGTCAAGGGCTGTGTCAACAATGAATTGAATAAAGTAAGATAGTGGACAAACAAAGCAGTTTTGCTGAAGCAGTGTATTTAGGAAAAGTCTTACCTCCACATTAACAAGAAGTATAGATAGGATCCTTGTGATGGGACAACTCCTTTAATCAATTAGAACCCCTTAGCAGCCACAGTTGCTATTGACTGTAGCATGCAATGGGTTAATTGCTGGGATCAGTATTATCTCTGTTCCCAGACACAGCAGTAGGGTGTAAGTTGTGTGCTAGAGCACGTAATATACAGCATGTGCCTTTATGTGCTACTTGCTATAGTGTACATTTATGGAATGGTCCAGGAATGAGTTAAAGGGGGTTTGCAGAAAAAAAAAGAAGCTTACCAGTGCATTCCTTGGACTAGATAACCTTACTTACTAATACATATGCAGGTTCTTCATCACCCCCCATTCTTAGTTTTTCAAGTGCAACGAGGGGTGTGACAGAAGTCTCGTTCCTTTGCCTCCTCTGCTGGCTCTCTGACTCTTGGTCATATGAGCGACTCTGCTCTACTCTATGTACAAGCAACCAGAGTAGAGCAGAGTCGGCGACATTACAGAGAAGGCAGAAGAGGATGGGGTAATGGGGGACCTGCATATATATTAGTTAGTAAGCTTAATCACTGCAGAAAATGCTCTGGTAAGATTTTTATATTCCTGCATATCCCCTTTAAAGGTCATGAAAATGTTACCCACTTGACGATTCTGATGCTTTTATTTATAGGATCTCTCTTGAGACAATTTAGCTTGATGTATTAATCTGCCATCTCATAGTTGGCTGCAGTCATGACTTTGCTGGGGAAGCCTTGCTTTTCTGTATAAAATCCCACTTTATGCCTGTCGTGTGCACAGGTTCAGGAAGTTAACAATCCGACCTAGTCCTATGATACTCTTCCTTCTCATATATGATGTAATATTCTTTTATTTGATCTGTACTCTCTATTACACTTGCCTTCCTACACGCTCTGATCCTGCAGATGTGGAAGCATTGGCCAGGGTTCTGCAGGATAGCCTTATTCTTAGTTGTACTGTGGCCCCTTCATTCTCAGAATCAGTAGAGTTCGCAGAAGTCAGACCTGCCAAATCATAAAGTGATGAAATTTCTTATTACTACTTCTCCTCTGCTTTCTCTATGTGTGAAAGCTACAACGGGTGACTTTAGCTTGTTCAGGTGGCAGCTTTGCAAGTGGAGACCACAACAAGGAAGTTGAGGGATGTGTTTGAGGACCAGTTCCCACTTGAAATTCACTCTGTTTCTATAAATAAAATTAAAGTAACTTTGTATTATATTCAGTATTTAGAAAAAATTTAGTGGCAAATGATTCCGTGCTGCCAAACATTAGCCACGTCCCCTCCACCTCTGACCATATAGGCATGTTATAACTATGCCACATATTGTCTGCCTATATATATTTGCTTGGATACCTGACCATTCTCATTATTTCACAAAGGTTAATTTTTATATCAAAAGGCATGGCTGGAAATTAATAAGTGATCTGATTAAATATTGTTCATCAGCCTGCGGGCATTGCTTGCCATGGATCACTAGGCTTGGAGAATCAGGAGACCTTTCTCCAGTTACATAACTGCCCAGTCTTTTAGAAACAAAATCTCTTCTGTCTGCTTGGCTTTCCACCAAGGTCATTCCCACTGTCATTTCGGTGATGTGTACTTTTTTTTGTGTGTGTTGTTATATTAGTCATTAGGTGGTTACTGTATAAGACGGACTGTTCCTGAGGGTAGTGTCTGATCATCCCACTAGAAACATTTCACCTGGCATTGGGTCAGGAGCACCGCGACAGAACGCCGCACATGACATGCACAATTTATATACGGCTGAAAGAAAAATCAAAAGGCCCCCCGGGGTATTTCCAAACATTAAAGAAGGGCTTGCAAAGTAAATATGAAGAAGGCATCACAAGATGATGTGTCAATACACCTTTCATTGCAGATCAACTAGTGAAAGTTTAAAATGCAGTTGTGGAAATTCAGCAAGGAAATTGGTTTTTATATTGGAGATAAAGATGGATTTAGTTGATAGGTTTAGTACAGTCCTATTGCCTTTTCAGGACTAAAATACTGCTGACCTATCCTTTGGGACCCTCCACAGATCAGCTGATTGAAGTGCTCCTTCCACTTCACAGGCCATGTGATGTCAGTCACATGGCCTGCTAGCAGCTCAGTCTCATCCAAGTAAATTGAACTAAGCTGCAATACCAAGCACAGCTACAATATAGTCTTTGGTGCTGTGCGTTGTAAGGAATGTGGAGGTGGGTACTAATGCCCTATTAGGGTTCACCACACAGTATTATGCCTCATTACTGCCCACCACACAATATTATGCCCACACCAGTATCCAGCACACAGTATAATGCTCCATCAGTGCCCACCACACAATATTATGCCCACACCAGTATCCACCACACAGTATAATGCTTCAAGGGGTTGTCCCGTCACAAGGATCCTATCTATAATGCTTGTAAATGTGAATGTAAGACTTTTCCTATATACATTGCTTCAGCAAACTGCTTTGTTTGGCCACTATCTCACTTTTTTCATTTTTTTGTGGCCACAGCCCTGACCTGAGTCAAGTGATGTGTCTGCCTGCTCTCAGGGGGAGGGAGGAGGGGCTAAGTACACGAGAGCGAGCCTGGAGGGGGGGGGGTAGTTTACCCTTTGGGGGACAGGTGAAGCCAGCAACATCGCTATGTGCCTGCCCTGCATGAAGACAGCAGTGGCAGAAGCGATGCTGCTATTCCGGGGCGGGGGGCGGAGGAGCGGAATAACAGCATCGCTTCTGCCGCTGCTGTCTTCATGCAGGGCAGAAGCATAGCGATGTTGCTGACTTCACTTGTGCCGGCGTCTAACTCCCCGGCATCCGCTGTAATAGGCGGATGCTGGGGACTGTTAGACGCCGGCACAGGCACATCGCTATGCTTCTGCCCTGCATGAAGACAGCAGCGGCAGAAGCGATGCTGTTCCGCTCCGCTCCGGGGTCACATATGCAAAGCCAAGCGGCGAGATGCTGCCGTCCCTGCGTGCAAGCTCATACACCAGTCTACCCTTCACAATGCAAATACAGACCCGCAGGGTGTCGGGTCTGTATTTGCATTGTGAAGGGTAGACTGGTCTATGAGCGCGCACACAGGGCCGGCGGCATCTCGCCGCTTGGCTTTGCATATGTGACCCCGCCCACCAATGACGAGACAAAGCCGGAAGACAGAAGATTTTAGAGGAACGAAGACGGGTAAGTATGCGACGTGGGACAACCCCTTTCATTAGTGCCCCTATACAGTATAATGCTCCATCAGTATCCACCACACAATATTATGTCCACACCAGTATCCACCACACAGTATAATGCTCCATCAGTGCCCCTATAAAGTATAATGCTCCATCAGTGCCCACCACACAATATAATGTCTGCACTAATGTCCACCACACAATATAATGCTTCATTAGTGCCCACCGCACAGTATAATACCCCATTATTGCCTGTCACACAGAATAATGCCCACCACATAGTATAATGTCCCATTAGTGCCTATCACACAGTGTCCCCGCACAGTATAATGTTCCATTGGTGACACCACACAATATAAAGCTCCATTATAATGTGTATAGGAACCAATAACATTATACCATGTGGAGGTCAATATTCATTTTGTGTCTCTCATTCATTTCTCTTCCCTAGTATATACGTTACTGACATTGATCACTCTACGCAGTTTGTCCACCAGCGAAGGTTAAATTAATATGAAATATTTTTCTTGCATAAATCTGGGGTGCGTCTTATAGTCAGATAGCGATTTACTTTCATAGGGAGTCAATCACTAGCATGAATTGCAGACACTTTACTGTTTCTGTCTGACCATGGCTGTCAGCCACATATGAAGGAGTCAGAGTTTGAGCAGAAGTCAGAGTCGGGCTGTGGAAAAGTACAGGAGTCTGAATCTGCGCTTTGGCCTGCTGACTGCACAGCCCTGATAAGTGGGGTGTACACAATATTAAACAGGTGGCTGAAATGTAATGGCCCATTGTGTAGAGCAACTAAGAAAACTTGTATTTGGTGGATAACAGAGAAAGAATCCTGATGTATTACATGATCCTAGTATGGGAAAAATATGCAAATCTGTTTTCCAAGATGTAAATAGGAAAACAGTGCCTCTGCTTGCTGCCCTCTAGGGGCACCCCCCTTAAACATCATGCCCGACTTTTTCAACAAGCCTTAAATGCTATGATGTGAGGTTTAGCCATACCAGAATCCCAGCTGTGGACAGCGCTGTTTCCATCTGGTTGGATCTCCTCAGCATAGCGTAGGGAAAACTGTTGAGAGATGAGAGACTTCTAGACGAGGTTCTGGGGATAATATCTCTCCTTAAGGAGAGATCACCTTCTCAGGCATATGGAGACTTACAAAAGCCTTTTTTGCTCCAGTGTCATTAGTCCAGACAGTCAACTCATTTAGTTTCATAGGACTAAACATATGCTAGGTTCACACTAGTGTTCAGGTTTCCATTCTTTGGATCCACTTGGGGACCCGAAAAATGGAAACCCAATCTGCTTGAAAATCAGTTATCCGCTGAAACCCACGGACCCCAAAGACTATAATGAGTCCACTGGGTTTCCACCTCAAATCATCAGAGAGAAAAGTCCCTGCTTGTAGAACTTTTCTCTCCACATACTTTAAGCAGAATGGAGGATGGAGTCCCGAACGCTAACACAACACTAGTGTAACTGCAGCCTAACACAGTATCTATATGTACAGAGCAGAGTTTAATGGAGAATGTCATGATTTTGTGGTCTGGAATCTGTCACAATACTCCATCATTTGATCGTAGTGAATTGCAGAGGTACATTATCTATCCCCAAGAGTCCTAGTTTGGTAGCTCCTGTAAATATATAACTGTGATTCCGTTATTTATACATTTTATTCCTTACAGAAGTTGGAATATTTTATTTTCAGTGTTTGCGGTTCAATATCAGGTATAAGTAAGACAAAAAAATTAAATTAAATCCCTTAAAGAGATGAGATGAGACTGATAAGCATTGTGTTCTCAGTAAAGTAACACAGGTACCCGGTAGAATGATTTCCTTCATTATTTCTTTAAGGCTTTTGGGAATGAGAATATGATAATGAAGATGTCAAGCTTTCATTTCATAAATCTATTTTTATGGCATTGAAAAATGAATAAAATATATAAAGTTATGTGATTATGACATGTCTACTGTTCATCGCTACATAAAATGGTCCATTGTTAAATAATACAGTTAACGCTATGATTCTTCATTTTGTACAAAAATGCTTACAGGGGTATTCCTATCTCAACCGTCTGAGACTGGAATATACGGCTGTCTGTCCCGCTCTACTGTTTCCATAACTTGTTTGAGCAAGACAAAAAAAAACGAACAAAGTTTTATCCTACAGGATGAGCTACTTTGCTAAATCTGGTGAATCGTTAGACTCTTTACACTGCCTAAATATTAGATCTACCCCATTGTGTTTGTTTTAGTCACCACATATATTCGTTCACCCACATAGGGGCTCGCAATGGTCATTTTTTTCCCTATCAGTATACCTTTTTGGAATATGGGATGGAAATCCATGCAAACATGGGGAGAATATACAAACTCCTTGCAGATGTTTTTTGCCCTTGGCGGGATTTGAGCACCAGGACCCCAGTGCTGCAAGGCTGCAGTGCTAACCACTGAGCCACCGTGTGGCCCCGCCTACCAGTATAATTTCTCAGGAAATGTTCCCTGTATCCAGTAGTAAAAATGGTGAAACTATTATAACTGGGTACATGGTCTTCCATTATGGTACATGCACTGAGTTAAGGAATAAGCATGCTTGACAGTTCCTGATATATACAGTACAATTTCCAAATGGAGAGTGGATAAAGCACCCTCACTGTCGTGTGCCCCGCCGATCAGCTCTTTGTTAACAAAACCCTATAAAACAAAGGGGGAAACTTATCAATACAGATGTTTCCAGTATCCATGCCAGTCTGGATAACTTCTGTACCATTGGAGAATGTGCCTATGGTAATTTATGATGGGGCACAGTTTTTGTCATATATTAAGTGTATCTTCCAGCACAAAGTGTGCCTAGTCTGTAGTATACACCAGTCTGCCCCTGACAATAGCACACATTCGCCATGTCTGAAACGGGAGAGGTTACCTTAAAGACTCCACTATTTACAAACTCTAGGTGAAAACTGGTGTACGATCATTGCTAATGTCTTTCCTCCTTGGCTTTCTGTTAACACACACCTGAATGCTCCAAACCAACAAACCACTGCTTGTATAGAGGTGGTCACACTGGTTAAGGATGAATTAGTCAAGGGCGTTTGATAAGTAGCGCTACTTATCCTCTTAAATTCTTATGGAGGCAGTGAAGTTGTTCTTACGTGTTCACACACTGCACTGCATTTTGTCCTAGCTTTTATTAAATTTATAATGACAAAGTCTGATCTGTCACATGTCGTTGTTCATTATTTACTTAAATTTAGGGTCCTTTAAAGACCAGACTTTCGTTAATTTGTCCTGATACGTATAACCATAGAATCCAAAGTGAATGCACTTTGTTTTTCTCATGACCGTATTCGTTTATGTATATTCAGGTCGTAATGAGGTGATTTTTCATAAATTCACTATATATATATATATATATATATATATATATATATATATATATATATATCTATCTATATATATCTATCTCAGTAAACTGTTATAGTATGTGTTTTCTCACAGGGCTGTTGTGCAGCTTAGAGGTCACAGTAACTTGTTCACATAGGTTTAAGTGTAAAAAAAAATATTAACCGTGACTGAATACCCAGTATATTTTAACAGGAAACCAAAGTAGTTAGTGGAACCGTAGACTAGAGAGAAATCATACGCTGCTTCCTCTTTTCAGTTCTCTTAACACCATGAAGACTGTAGGGGCCAAATATGTACGTGTGTAGGTGGACAAAGCCTCTTTGTCTTATTAAAGGCTTGCAATAAGTTTGTTTCTAGTTCCAGCACTTATATTGTCTCTGCAACCAATTCTAATGCAGCAGAAGCAATCAGTGAAGTAGCTTTGCAAATTTTCTTAAACAGAAATCTTCTAATGTTTTGTGTCTACAGTTCCTATAAAGTGCTAATGGGAAAGGAAGCAGAAAAAGCGCACCTTGTGCAGAACCTGTTGCATATCATCCATGAGGCCCAAATATCCTTTTTCCCTTCAGAAAGGGGGCTCACCTTGTTTAGTTATGAGAAGGCATAAGGCTAAGGCCCCCAAATAGTGAGCTGCAGCAAAAATGCACTGCGGGAAATAATGCGGCGGCAGCGCGTTGTGGTTCTTCCTGCAGACCTTTTCATGGAATATCTGCAGAGGATACCTCTGCGGACTTTCAGCTTCCATTATACCTATAGGCAAACCACCAGGTTTCTGTAGGTATACTGACATGCTGTTATTTCCATAACCGCAACAGTTTTGGAAATTTGAGCGTGTCCACTGGGCATATTTCTCCACAGTGTGCGGATGGGATTCTCTGTATAACAGTGCACTTTTTTCTGTGGTGTTTCCGTTTTACGCCACTCGGGGCTCTGACTTGAGTTAATAGTCTGTGAAGGCTGAATTCACTGGTTGGGACTCCAAGTGTACACAGTAGTGGAAGTATTTCCAGAAGCAGGGGTTCTTGGAAAGAATATTTACCAGGTTCAGCACTCTTCACTATAAGCATATAGATCATCCGCAGAGAACAAGAAGCTTATTCAACCAATAGTCTGGAATTGGTTTATTAAATAAGTGTGCAATACACAAAATTAAACATTTCAGGGATAATCCCTTTCTCAAATAAGTGGACATGATGTTGTCCTTTTTATTCAATAAACCGATTCAAGATAATTGGTTGTATAAGCTGCTTCTTCTCTGCGAATGATCCATATGATTATAATGAGGAACACTCAGCCTGGTAAATATTCTTTTCAAGAACTCCTCCTGGTTCTGGAAACCCTTCCATCAGTTCCTATAAAGTCCTATGTGTCACCATAGTAACAGACTACAAACTTAGTCAAAAATTACTTTATTATCCAAAATTTTTGCTTCAAAATGCCGCCCATCAGGTCTTTATTTCCTCTAACTTGTTGCCTGTTGCCAATTGCCTTGTGAAATCTGTCTCGAGCAGCAGAGGCACTGAGACAGATTTTAGGACATGTCAGCGGAGCTTTGTTTTCATAGTCATAAGCCGTACTCTTCACTGTTGTGTGAGTGTTCTCTCTATACTGTATTTATTTATTATGCTTACTTATATAGCGCCATCATATTCCGCAGCGCTTTACAGACATTGACAGTCTCTGTCCCATATAGGGCTCACAATCTACATTCCCTATCAGTATGTCTTTGATGTGTGGGAGGAAACCGGAGTACCCTGAGGAAACCCACGCAAACACGGGGAGAACATACAAACTCCTTGCAGATGTTGTCCTGGGCAGGATTTGAACCCAGGACTCCAACGCTGCAAGGCTGCAGTGCTAAGCACTGTATTGCCTGTAATATTAATCCTTTCCTATCATTCATTCACTGGTAGATACCATATGTCTGTAGCAACAACTCTCTGATGAGTCCTAAACATGCACAGGAAATGTTTAGGATACACAGGATCATTTTAAAAAAAAATTTTTTATTACTATTGCCTGCAACATCACGTGTGTGGGGAATGCAAGATGTGCACACGGCTTTACTGTTCACACATGATGCTATAGACAGTGGTGATAATATTGCTAGTACATTGTGTATAGAATTCCAAGAAAATCCAGTAATATAAGAAAAATTGCTCAATACTAAATAAACAATTCCAAAAAGGAGCAAAATGGGGAAAGAAAAAATATCTAAAACATAACCTTTAATAAAGTCATTTAAAATATCAAACACAGGTATAAAAGGTGTAGCATTTAGCCAAAATAGCTGATAAACATCTCCACAATGTGGTAAATAGCCACAAAAAGACAAGTCACTACAATATAATTAATTAATGGACACGGCGGTCCCACGTCAGGAAAAGAAACCAGTAATAACTTACCCACTGGGTGTGGTTGACATGGAGACGTGTATCAAATCCAGGGGGTCAGCATAAAACGTGCTAATAACTAGCAAAGTTGTAAAGAGGCAAGGTATACTATCCCTGAACTGTTACATATCAACAGGGAGGGGACTAATAAGCCCTAATACCTAAACACGGGGTCGCCTCCCTAACTGGCCGGCGCCCCGTCAGGAACCTCACCCTATTACTGGGATCTGTCCCTAATGCGACCCTCCTAGAGTAATATGTGAATAAGAAAAAAGGAGTGTGCGTAGAAATGAAATTACACAATTAGGCATACAATCTCAGCATGCCCAGATAGACATAAATTACTTTAACAAACCCGACATGCATGTTTCGTGGTGCCCAAAGCACCCACTCATCAGGGGTAGTAGTCAATGCCAATAGAAACACGTGAGAATACAAGTACAGATTCACACACACATGCTCACCATGGGGGAACAATCTACTTTAGTATGTCTAAAAAGTAGCATGCAAACCAACCCTGGTGTAGAGTGGCTAAATAAAGGACAAACTATGTAGCAGAGAATGCACTAATTGAAAAACATTCCCCTCCCACACTCCGGAGTGCCGGACAGTGCGCGTCCTATGTTCCCCTCACGAGAGACGCGCCAAATGCGCACCTTTTAAAAAGACAGCCACAGTGCGCATGCGCGAGTGACCGAACACCCGCGCATGCGTAAATTACACTGAGATCGGAGCTATAGCGGGCGCATGCGCGATATACCCTATACGCGCTCGCGTCCCCGATAAACAACAGAGGAAATAAAAAGTAAGTATCCTCTAAAACAGGCAGCATCTAATCAATCTCTGCTAACCATAGGATTAAACAGGAACATACTCTCGCCCCAATAACAGGAGCAGAGAACAAGCCTGAAGGCATAGTGGGATAGTACCCATATGCTGTATGTTTTATACTGTCCACTAGATCTGTATTACAGTAAACCAGACAAGGTAGACAAAAAAGGGGGTATTCAAACTGGTCAGATATCCCAGGTACAGGAAAAATACTCAAAACATGCCCAGTGGTCAAAAAAGAAACAAAATGCCAGAATACACATCAAATAAATGGGGCAAAACTAAGTTGTTCATTAAGGCCCCCCGGGTGGACCGTTTGTAGCCTAAAAATCCACTTGGTCTCTGTTTGTGTGACCAATCTATCCCAATCACCCTTGCGTGCTGGGAATTTAACCAAATCGATACCCATAAACCTCAATTGCGTGAAATCTCCTGCATGCACATCGCGAATGTGTCGTGCAATTGGAGTATCACGTGCATGCCGGATGTCGCCCAAATGCTCGCCCACCCGTCTCCGAAACTCCCTAACTGTCTTACCGACATATTCAATGCCACATTGGCAAATGGCACGATAGATCACGCCTTTAGAACGACAATTGATAAAGTGTCGGATAGTGTAGTTTACACCTGTCACCTGACTTACAAAGGATTTGCCACAAGCGATGAATGGACAGGCCACACATCCACTACATCTATAACAGCCCTTTGTCTGGACTGATAACCAATTCAAAGTGGCAACCGGACCTACAAAATGACTATTAACAACTCGATCCCTGATATTTCGCCCTCTCCGGTATGTAATTTGAGGCCGTGGTCCTACCACCGGCGCGATATCAGGGTCCATTAAGAGGATCCTCCAATGTTTGTTAATAATATCTCTCACGGGTGCAAAAGCCCCATCATAAGTAGCTATGAGCCTAATTAGACCCTCATCCGGGCTCTTGGTCTTGGGTATCAAAAGTTGTGTCCGATCACTTCTAAGGGCAAATTGGTAAGCTTTTCGTATGACAGAATCGGGATACCCCCTGGCCTGAAATCTAGTTCTAAGGTCATCCGCTTGAACCTTAAACTCCTGAAGAGTGGTGCAATTCCGACGCAATCGCAAGAATTGACCCTTAGGAATACCCCTCTTCAAAGACGACGGGTGATGACTCTCCCACCTCAACAAGGAATTGGTGGCGGTGGATTTTCGAAAAATTGTGGTATGTATGTCACCACCCGCCGTTTTAAAGATTTTAACATCCAAGAAGGGTAGACTAAAAGGGTCAATTTCAAAGGTAAAACGGAGGCCAATGTGGTTATCGTTAAGGGATCCAATGAAATGTTCAAACTCACATTTGGTTCCTTCCCACACGACGAAAATATCGTCAATATAGCGAGCCCACACGTGAACCCGCCCGAGCCAGTCGCCCTCCCCCTCACCCGGACCCAGCGAATGCTCCCACCAGCCCAGGAACAAATTAGCGTACGATGGTGCACAAGGGCTACCCATCGCACAGCCCCTGAGCTGGTGGAAGATCCGCTGGTCAAAGATGAAATAATTCCGGGTGAGGGAGAACTCGAGCAACCGCAGGACGAATTCCGTGTGGGCCCGTAAACGACTGCCGCGGGTCTCAAGGAAAGACCGAACTGCCAACAGGCCAAACTTATGGGGGATCGACGAGTATAAAGCTTCCACATCAATTGAAGCTAGTTGACATTGGTCATCAATATGGGTACCTTCCAATCTCTTCAATAGATCAGTGGTATCTTTTACAAAAGAAGGAAGTGCACATACAAAGGGGGCCATGATACGGTCTAAATATATACCAATATTCTCACATAGCGCCCCCACCCCCGAGACGATTGGTCGACCTTTTAAGGGAGTCGTCCCTTTATGGATTTTGGGAAGGGAGTAAAAAGTGGCGATTCTGGGATGTGCTGGCAAGAGAAAGGAATATTCCTCCCTACTAATTAAATTATTACTCAAGGCATCAGTCAGGATAGATTTAAGTTCCTGTAAATACATCTGTGTTGGATCATTCGATATAATTTCATAACAAGATGTATCTGCTAATAAGGACTCACATAATGCCTTATAGTCACCCGAATTCATCACCACGATGTTCCCCCCTTTGTCTGAGGGTTTTATCACCCTAGACCGATCTGTCCCGAGGGTGGAAAGCGCCTGGGATTCCTCCCGTGTACAGTTATGATGAACAGCCCCACCTGATACTTGCTGTAAATCATGTAAAACAAGATCTGAAAACACATCTAGACATGAAACATCAGTTACCGGGGGGAGGCTGTACTTTTGTTTTTAAGTGTGGTAAAAGGACCGTATCCCGTATTCGTCGTGTGGGAAGGAACCAAATGTGAGTTTGAACATTTCATTGGATCCCTTAACGATAACCACATTGGCCTCCGTTTTACCTTTGAAATTGACCCTTTTAGTCTACCCTTCTTGGATGTTAAAATCTTTAAAACGGCGGGTGGTGACATACATACCACAATTTTTCGAAAATCCACCGCCACCAATTCCTTGTTGAGGTGGGAGAGTCATCACCCGTCGTCTTTGAAGAGGGGTATTCCTAAGGGTCAATTCTTGCGATTGCGTCGGAATTGCACCACTCTTCAGGAGTTTAAGGTTCAAGCGGATGACCTTAGAACTAGATTTCAGGCCAGGGGGTATCCCGATTCTGTCATACGAAAAGCTTACCAATTTGCCCTTAGAAGTGATCGGACACAACTTTTGATACCCAAGACCAAGAGCCCGGATGAGGGTCTAATTAGGCTCATAGCTACTTATGATGGGGCTTTTGCACCCGTGAGAGATATTATTAACAAACATTGGAGGATCCTCTTAATGGACCCTGATATCGCGCCGGTGGTAGGACCACGGCCTCAAATTACATACCGGAGAGGGCGAAATATCAGGGATCGAGTTGTTAATAGTCATTTTGTAGGTCCGGTTGCCACTTTGAATTGGTTATCAGTCCAGACAAAGGGCTGTTATAGATGTAGTGGATGTGTGGCCTGTCCATTCATCGCTTGTGGCAAATCCTTTGTAAGTCAGGTGACAGGTGTAAACTACACTATCCGACACTTTATCAATTGTCGTTCTAAAGGCGTGATCTATCGTGCCATTTGCCAATGTGGCATTGAATATGTCGGTAAGACAGTTAGGGAGTTTCGGAGACGGGTGGGCGAGCATTTGGGCGACATCCGGCATGCACGTGATACTCCAATTGCACGACACATTCGCGATGTGCATGCAGGAGATTTCACGCAATTGAGGTTTATGGGTATCGATTTGGTTAAATTCCCAGCACGCAAGGGTGATTGGGATAGATTGGTCACACAAACAGAGACCAAGTGGATTTTTAGGCTACAAACGGTCCACCCGGGGGGCCTTAATGAACAACTTAGTTTTGCCCCATTTATTTGATGTGTATTCTGGCATTTTGTTTCTTTTTTGACCACTGGGCATGTTTTGAGTATTTTTCCTGTACCTGGGATATCTGACCAGTTTGAATACCCCCTTTTTTGTCTACCTTGTCTGGTTTACTGTAATACAGATCTAGTGGACAGTATAAAACATACAGCATATGGGTACTATCCCACTATGCCTTCAGGCTTGTTCTCTGCTCCTGTTATTGGGGCGAGAGTATGTTCCTGTTTAATCCTATGGTTAGCAGAGATTGATTAGATGCTGCCTGTTTTAGAGGATACTTACTTTTTATTTCCTCTGTTGTTTATCGGGGACGCGAGCGCGTATAGGGTATATCGCGCATGCGCCCGCTATAGCTCCGATCTCAGTGTAATTTACGCATGCGCGGGTGTTCGGTCACTCGCGCATGCGCACTGTGGCTGTCTTTTTAAAAGGTGCGCATTTGGCGCGTCTCTCGTGAGGGGAACATAGGACGCGCACTGTCCGGCACTCCGGAGTGTGGGAGGGGAATGTTTTTCAATTAGTGCATTCTCTGCTACATAGTTTGTCCTTTATTTAGCCACTCTACACCAGGGTTGGTTTGCATGCTACTTTTTAGACATACTAAAGTAGATTGTTCCCCCATGGTGAGCATGTGTGTGTGAATCTGTACTTGTATTCTCACGTGTTTCTATTGGCATTGACTACTACCCCTGATGAGTGGGTGCTTTGGGCACCACGAAACATGCATGTCGGGTTTGTTAAAGTAATTTATGTCTATCTGGGCATGCTGAGATTGTATGCCTAATTGTGTAATTTCATTTCTACGCACACTCCTTTTTTCTTATTCACATATTACTCTAGGAGGGTCGCATTAGGGACAGATCCCAGTAATAGGGTGAGGTTCCTGACGGGGCGCCGGCCAGTTAGGGAGGCGACCCCGTGTTTAGGTATTAGGGCTTATTAGTCCCCTCCCTGTTGATATGTAACAGTTCAGGGATAGTATACCTTGCCTCTTTACAACTTTGCTAGTTATTAGCACGTTTTATGCTGACCCCCTGGATTTGATACACGTCTCCATGTCAACCACACCCAGTGGGTAAGTTATTACTGGTTTCTTTTCCTGACGTGGGACCGCCGTGTCCATTAATTAATTATATTGTAGTGACTTGTCTTTTTGTGGCTATTTACCACATTGTGGAGATGTTTATCAGCTATTTTGGCTAAATGCTACACCTTTTATACCTGTGTTTGATATTTTAAATACATTGTGTATAGATATACTGACACACCATATTCACAGATTACACACATACAGTCCTATGAAAAAGTTTGGGCACCCCTATTAATCTTAATCATTTTTAGTTCTAAATATTTTGGTGTTTATAACAGCCATTTCAGTTTGATATATCTAATAACTGATGGACACAGTAATATTTCAGGATTGAAATGAGGTTTATTGTACTAACAGAAAATGTGCAATATGCATTAAACCAAAATTTGACCGGTGCAAAAGTATGGGCACCTCAACAGAAAAGTGACATTAATATTTAGTAGATCCTCCTTTTGCAAAGATAACAGCCTCTAGTCGCTTCCTGTAGCTTTTAATCAGTTCCTGGATCCTGGATAAAGGTATTTTGGACAAACAATTCAAGTTCAGTTAAGTTAGATGGTGGCCGAGCATGGACAGCCCGCTTCAGATCATCCCACAGATGTTCAATGATATTCAGGTCTGGGGACTGGGATGGCCATTCCAGAACATTGTAATTGTTCCTCTGCATGAATGCCTGAGGATTTGGAGCGGTGTTTTGGATCATTGTCTTGCTGAAATATCCATCCCCGGCGTAACTTCAACTTTGTCACTGATTCTTGAACATTATTCTCAAGAATCTGCTGATACTGAGTGGAATCCATGCGACTCTCAACTTTAACAAGATTCCCGATGCCGGCATTGGCCACACAGCCCCAAAGCATGATGGAACCTCCACCAAATTTTACAGTGGGTAGCAAGTGTTTTTCTTGGAATGCTGTTTCTTTTTGGACGCCATGCATAACGCCTTTTTTTATAACCAAACAACTCAATTTTTGTTTCCAAAATGAAGCTGCCTTGTCCAAATGTGCTTTTTCATACCTCAGGCAACTCTATTTGTGGCGTACGTGCAGAAACGGCTTCTTTCTCATCACTCTCCCATACAGCTTCTATTTGTGCAAAGTGCGCTGTATAGTTGACCGATGCACAGTGACACCATCTGCAGCAAGATGATGCTGCAGCTCTTTGGAGGTGGTCTGTGGATTGTCCTTGACTGTTCTCACCATTCTTCTTCTCTGCCTTTCTGATATTTTTCTTGGCCTGCCACTTCTGGGCTTAACAAGAACTGTCCCTGTGGTCTTCCATTTCCTTACTATGTTCCTCACAGTGGAAACTGACAGGTTAAATCTCTGAGACAACTTTTTGTATCCTTCCCCTGAACAACTATGTTGAACAATCTTTGTTTTCAGATCATTTGAGAGTTGTTTTGAGTAGCCCATGATGCCACTCTTCAGAGGAGATTCAAATAGGAGATCAACTTGCAATTGGCCACCTTAAATACCTTTTCTTATGATTGGATACATCTGGCTATGAAGTTCAAAGCTCACTGAGGTTACAAAACCAATTTTGTGCTTCAGTAAGGGTGCATGCACACTGAGTAACGCCGGGCGTGTATGAGAGCCGTACACGCCGGCGTTACAGCAGACTGCCGAACACTTCCCATTCACTTCAATGGGAGCGCTCGTAACAGCGATAAGGGTGCCCATACTTTTGCACCGGTCAAATTTTGGTTTAATGCATATTGCACATTTTCTGTTAGTACAATAAACCTCATTTCAATCCTGAAATATTACTGTGTCCATCAGTTATTAGATATATCAAACTGAAATGGCTGTTGCAAACACCAAAATATTTAGAACAAAAAATGATTAAGATTAATAGGGGTGCCCAAACTTTTTCATAGGACTGTATGTATAGAACACACAGGTTAAGTGTGTCTTCAGATAAAGCCAGAATATTGTAGTTGGCTTTTAATGGAGGACAGCAAAGGGTTACTATTGAGGCAATACTGTGTTGTCCTATTTATATGGTATGAGCAAAAAATGTTAAATGGTTCAAAAAGAATAATAATAATATATAAAATAATAATAATAATAATATATAATATATAAAATAATAATAAAATAAAGAACCAATACTCACCTCTCCCAATCCGACGTTGTCCGGGCTCACTGGCAATTGGGGTTCCTGTCATCAGAGAAATATAGCTCAGAATTGTGGCACCCCCTAGTGACTAAAAGGTTGTAATTTTTTTGTATTTGTAGCTTGGCTCATGGAAGATTCTTTCTTAAATATTAATGGGCAACTGCATTGTTATGGGCTCTGCACATTTTTTGGCCCTCATTCCTATTTTAACAATCTTTTCTGTAGAACTTAGATGCTTTATAGTGAAGAATATATTTAAAGTTTAATGCTGAAAAATACCCCAGGGAGGTGCGCTTGGAGTTATCCGTACCTCTCTCTGCTCCTTCTTACTTGTAAAGCCCCAATAGACATTATTAGTAGATACATCAGAAAGAAAATGAGAATCTAAATAAATAGAAATGAAGTGAGTAAGATATTCTAAGATATTAATGCAGAACAACAGACGTCTGCAATGTTCTGTACAACTGATGATACAAAGGAAAAGAAACGCATAGGGTGTCTAAGACGAAGCGCAGACGGACAGATCTGACAACACTTGAGCCAGCCTATGAGGATTGGGGCAGTAAGCCATGATATAATTGCATCTGCAATGAGTGGTTACTAAGATGATAACTATCCAATAACAACTAAATTGGAACAAAAATGGTTTCATATCCCATCCAAAGTGTTACTGTTACTTTGGTGTCTCCTTTCTGATGTTTTTTAGCTGTTTTTACAGTTTTCCCAATAAAATGCTAAATCTGTTTAACGTTACTGTGATATCACAGCCATATCTGATGATGATGTATATGCATATCTGTATCATACACTAGCTATAACCTGCGACTTCGGCGGCGGCCCCCTGATGCCTGCGCAAACCACCTGCAGCGCAGGCCGTGGGCCCCAACGCCTCTCTACTTGTGGCCAGAGCGGGCCTGCCCCCAGTATATTGTCCCCCCCCCATCTCTGCCCTCAGTATCTTGTCCCCCCCCTATCTCGGCCCCCAGTATGTTGCCCCCCCATCTCTGCCCCCAGTATCTTCCCCCATCTCTGCCCTTAGCTTCGTGTCCCCCCCAGCTCTGCCCCCAGTTTCTTCCCCCCATCTCTGCCCCCAGCTTCATGTCCCCCATCTCTTCCCCCAGATTCATGTCCCCCCATCTCTGCGCCCAGTATCTTGTCCCCACATCTCTGCGCCCAGTATCTTGTCCCCCCATCTCTGCCCCCAGTATCTTGTCCCCCCATCTCTTCCCCCAGATTCATGTCCCCCCATCTCTGCGCCCAGTATCTTGTCCCCCCAGCTCTGCCCCCAGTATCTTGTCCCCCCATCTCTGCCCCCAGGATCTTGTCCCCCCCATCTCTGCCCCCAGTATCTTGTCCCCCCATCTCTGCCCCCAGGATCTTGTCCCACCCATCTCTGCCCCCAGTATCTTGTCCCCCCAGCTCTGCCCCCAGTATCTTGTCCCCCCATCTCTGCTCCCAGTTTCTTCACCCCCATCTTTGCCCCCAGCTTCATGTCCCCCCCTTCTCTGCCCCCAGTTCACTTCATGTGCCCCCAGTGTCTTGCCCCCCAGTCTCATGTTCCCCCATCCCTGCCCCCCACCCCCTACATCGTCCCCCGTGTAGTAGCTCTCACCTTTGGCTCTCTCCTCTGCTCCTGTGTCTGCTGACTGCCTTCTCGTGCTGCTTCCTGTGGCGTTTATGTAGCAGAGCAGGCCCGGCGTCATAGCAACCTGACGCCGGAGCTCGCTGTGCTTCATACAGGACACAGACAGCAGCACGAGAAGTGTGTGGAGCGGAGGAGACACAAAAGCGGAGGAGACAGCCAAAGGTGAGAGCTACTACACGGGGGCCGATGTAGGGGGGGGAACTGAAGCTGGGGACCTGGGGACATCTCCTCCCCCCTGGGACACCCCTCCCCCCGGGACACCCCCTCCCCCCGCTGCACTGACCTGTATGTGTAGTGTGGGGTGCAGCAGCCTCCTCCGCGATGTGTGTAGGCAGCGTGGTATAGCTGCGGCTCCGGGACCCTGTGCGCGGCCGCCATCTTCCTCACTGTGTCCCTGGTGAATTGGCACGCCCACATTGAGCCCCCAACCTATGGTGCCGCAGTCCTGGCTCTATAGCCCGCCCACAGCCTGCCATGCACCAATAGGAGGAGCGTGGACAGAGCAGTGCTGGCAGAATGCCAGCTTCTATAGCCGAGCCCGGAGGGATGTTTGGAGGGTGACGGTGGCGATTTGGGGTCAGTGACCCACATTTAAAGTAGCCTATAGCACCTTCCTAGGAAATATGTAGGTGTGTGTGAAATTTCCCCAAAATCCATTCAGCCGTTTTGCTGTGATTGAGGAACGAACATCCGAACATCCGAACATCCAAACATCCAAACATCCAAACACACAAACCCACAAACTCACAAACATTCACCTTTATAATATTAATAGGATATAAAGCAATAATTTGTTTAGTTATTTACGTAGAGTGATGACATCATCAGTAGTATCATCTAGTCCCCTGTCTTATACTGTAACTGATTAGAGATGAGCGAGTAGTATTCCATCGAGTAGGTATTCGAACGAATACTACGGTATTCGAAATACTCGTACTTGTTCGAATACTATCGCTATTCGCAGTAAAGATTCGATTCAGAACCAGCATTGATTTGCCGAATGCTATACACTGTATAGCATTCGGCAAATCAACGCTGGTTCTGCAGCAGGCTCGTCCTTGCTAGTTGGGAGAGCTGGCAGCTTGCTGTTACGAGGGAGCTGACTTTTTCTCATAGGAATGCATTGACCAGCGTTGATTGGCCAGTGTACAGCATTCGGCCAATCAACGCTGGTTGTGCCGGAGGCTCGTCTGTGAGGAGGTGGAGTCTAACGTAGGACCACAGCAGTCTCCATTGTGCTCCGATCTTAGACTCCGCCTTCTCATTCCTATGAGAAAAAGTCAGCTCCCGCATAAACGCAAGCTGCCAGCTCTCCCGACTATCAACAATGAGCCTGCTGCAGAACCAGCGTTGATTTGCTGAATGCCATACAGTGTATAGCATTTGGCCAATCAACGCTGGTTCTCCAGGACGAGTAAGGGCCGGTTCACATTAGCGCTTGCCTCCCGTCAAGATCCCCCCTAACGGAATATCAGCGCACCTGCAAGCACTGTGCAGTTAAAGCGCACGGACCCCATAGACTGCACAGCACTCCTCCTAAACACTCTCCTCCTGCTACTCGTGGACTTGGTGACTCTCCTTTAGTCGAATAGTGGTTTCCCTGAAACGAGCATTTTTTCCCATAAACTATAAATGGGATTCGATATTTGATCGAGTAGTCAAATATTGAGGCTCTACTCGAAACGAATCTCGAATATTTCACTACTCGCTGATCTCTATAACTGATGGTGGGCCAGTGGTTCTTCCAACAGTTTTTTTTTTTTTTTTTATTATTTCACTTTGTGTTCCATTGGGTGGGTTGCTAATTTCTGTCCAGGACAGAGGTTCACTCCTGGTATTCCTTTTTAGTGTACTAGGTGAATTTAACATTTCTCTAATCTACATGGCCCTAAATTTGTGGATTGATTTCTATTGAAGTGGAAATTCCTATCATCAAAATAATGCAAAAGATTTTTTTTTCAACTTACCATCTAGATCAGTGGCTCTCAATCTATGGTAGGTGTTTGGGGGGTACGCTCCACAGACCCTTGGTCTATATTATATGCTGCACGGCATGAAAAACTCCCTTGCCCAGATGCCCAGGCATGGGCACAAATGTCATCCTTACTTTAGAAGCAAAATGAGCACTTTCATCAGTACTAAAGGAGGCACTTATTGCCATTACTGGTACTCCAGGGTGTCAGCACTTGGCACCCAGAGCAGAGAAGAAGTGAGGAGGAGATGAATACAGTTCACCACTCGCTCCTAGGGCAAAGATATTGCTACTGTGTAGGTACTCAGTTGGGACTTTTTCTCACTTCACTTGAAAATGTTGAGAAATTGATGTAAATGTTAGTATGTTATTTTTGCCATAACAAATTCTATAGAAATACTTTAAAGGGGTTATCCACTTTCTAATATTTATGGCCAATCCTTAGGGTAGTCCATCAATATTAGATCTATAAGATACGACAACTGACATGTTAATTAGTATCGGAGTGCTCTGAATCTTGCCCTTTGACTGCTCATACCTGAGACCACCCACTAACTCACCTGTCTCTGGTGATTTTGTGTCCCAGACTGCTTTCCAATTCCATGACGTCCTAGGGCTTGCTCCAGCAGAGGATTCTGGCACGTCATAGATTTCCTTAGGACTCGTTCACACGGGGAAAGAGGGGGCGGATTTTGACGCTGAATCCACCTCAGTATCTGCCCCCCTCACAATAGAGATCTATGTAAACCGCTAGCTTCCTTTTTTCTGTGAGTGGTATGTTGCTGCTCATCAGGGGTGAACCATTGGTTTCTGCCGCCTGAGGCAGACGTCAGAAAGCCGCCCCCCCCCCCCCCGGAGGAGGGGGCGGGGCCGAGCGGAGGGGGCAGGGCCTCATGGAGCGAGCATCTTTAGCAGGCAGAGAGCAGGCAGGGAGAGGACCTGCTGTCTGCCTGAGCGTGAGGGACGGCTGCTGGAGCAACGCTGCTCCAGCGGCCGCCCCAATCCACCGCTCAGTGACGGTGACCCTAAGCCAGTCCAGGACAGCTTGTCCTGGACTGGCTTAGGTCAGCAAAAATGCCGCCCTCCCCGAGGCCCTGGCATAGCGCCGCCTGAAGCGGTCGCTTCAGGTCGCCTCATGGGAGGTGCGGCACTGCTGCTCATGGAAAAAAGAAGCGAGCTGCTCTTTCTTCGGGTGGAATGGCCCATTCATTTGGGCCTACTTTGGAGTGCGAAGCCGCGACTGTTGCGGCAGGCGCATTTTGGTCCTATCTGACACTGCTTCCCGCATCAAAATGAGGACCAAAATATGCGGTCCTGTGCCCCGTGTGAACTAGCCCTTAGGCCGCTGAATGGCTCAGTGGTCATGTGTGGCAGGTCCTTCTGCCGGAACAAGCTTCGAGGAGCCGTGAGACCGGACAGTGGCCTAGGACACCAGAGCATCGGGACAGATGAATATATTTTTGACCTTTTTTCAACCCCCCCCCAGCCTCCACAGAAAAAACAGTTTTCCTGGACAACCCCTTTAATGTGGTCCTGACCTTAAAATGTTGGATATGGGGTATTTAAGAACCCTGTCCCAGGTATAGATCTTTGCTCTGGTAAATTATTATACTTAATATTCCCTTCTTTACAGTTTTGAGCAGCTGTATAATACAGTTTTTTTGCCATCTGTTTTTATTGACCCTAAAAATAAATATCTATGGATCATTTACATTCAGAATGTGTATGGTAATGGGTTTGTAATGAAATTCAGTTACCATATGACATGATATGGGTGGTAATGTCTTTGAAGACCACCATATATCATGATATTCAGTACGTACATAGCAGGTACAAGCTGTTACTGCAGCTGCCACGTTGTACAGCCCTGCTGTTTTTCATATTGCGGCAACCTTGCTGCATAGTATGTAAGACATATAATGCCATCTGATGGGGAATCACTGGCATGTTGCCAGAATAAATAGCAGATACCAGCTCTGTATAATGTGCTTATAAGAAGGGCTCCTTCGGCTTATCGTCTCCGACAAACAGCAAAACCATAAAGACGTCTGCTTTTGGATATTCTAAGACGTTGTGCAGTCTTATTATGTATAATGAAAAGCTGAGCAGCTCCTTAATCTTTACTATATTCTAGATCCATTCTTACTGCAAGTGAATGTAGTACTGTAAGATCTAGTAATAATATCTCGTGTAGCTGACAGATGGTACCATCGGGAGATTTATTAATGGCGACAGAACATCTACATCCTTAAATCATTATAAGTGGCTCAAATTGTACCAAATTTATTAAAATGGTGAGTGTGCTGTATAATGGATATGATGGACGTACATCTACACCAGTATATTACAATATTAGTACATTTTGTGCATTTTATGACTATTCTTAGCTATGCGAGTTTTTCTATATCCTTTTCAAATTGGTAAACTCATTTTTAAGACAGTGCTGCTTATGGGGGTCAATAACATAAAAAAACATTACTCACCTCTCCCAGATCTTCCAGCAGTCGTTGTCAGTGATGTCCCATTTGTATCAAGTTACCGCTGCAGCCAATCGCAGGCCTCAGCAGTGATTTTTTGCAAATGGCACATGACTGCGGAAGTATGGAGTTACCACTGCTGGCGACAGAGGACTGGTGGGAGGTGAGTAATTTTTTTTAGGCTACTGGGCCTATGAGCAGCACTCTTAAATGTTAAGAGAATAATTTCAGATGTTTCAGATAACCCTTTATACTGTACAAGTCCTGTTATTGAAAATGGAAACCTTAGATGAGGGTCCTGTACTTGGGAACCTTTCTATGAATCAACATGGTGGACTGCTCATAAATTCGTGCTCGTCCCTGTATTACATGGCAATTTATTTGACTCCGCAGCATGTCATACTTCATGTCCCCTGCAGAAGCCCCTTTGGTGGAAATATATTGCTCGCTGCAGATCACTGGGTCAGCAGTCTCCCCTGGTCCATGAGCAGAGCATGTGGACTACCCCCTCCCCGATTTAAAAAAAAAAAAAAAAAAAAAAAAAAAAACTTACATAAGTGCAAGGAGCAATGTAGGAAATAAGTATATAATATTTTTGGTAATTGCTCTAAACGCAGAACCTTAAAATATATTCAAAGGATTTGCAAAAGGTCAAGGCTGGAAACTGATCTGTTCTGCATCAGGATTAGGGCTTTAAAGTGAGTCTACCACCTCCCCCCCCCCCCAACCATATTCATCTAATATCACCTTATTACAGAGCACACATGATAAACACTATAATTTCGTATGCATTCCACTTTTGTAGATTGGTGGGGGGAGACTTTGAAATTTTATGCAAACAAGTCAGTTGATGCACTGGGGGCGGGCCTTCAGCCTAGGGTGGACCATTTTTGCTGCTCACTTAGCCTGTGTGGTGTTATCGCAGTGAGAGAATTAACGCTTACTGCACCCGGTGGTGTGGGCAGGTCTAAGTGGCAAGAGCACTACACCAGGGAGCTGAAGGCCCGCCCCCAGTGCACCAACTGCCTCATCTGCATAATACTTTAAAGTTGTTTTCCTCCAAATCTGCAAGAATGACGTGATCTTTTTTTATGGGAGCCTACCAGAGTTGGCACGTATGAGTTACATGACTGCTCGAGCCATGTGTGTGGCATGTCATCAATGTAGGTTAGTAAACTCAGACTGATGGGAACCATTGGAGCGGCCGTGTTGAGGTGGCGCGGCATTGACGAGATTAGTATGGAATTTATTTTCATCCCTTTAACTATACATTTCTAGCCGTATATTAATTAATATCTTGTTTGGATTTATAGCGTTTTGATAACAAGAAGACAAATTACCCATTTTCATGTATCGCTTAGACAAATACGTGATGAATTATGTGTAAGCCATCGAACAACTGCTGCCAAATTTGTCATTTTCTGACAGCTTTTGCTTTGTCATCTTTTCTTAGTAAAATCTGTTCACTAAAGTTCACTAAATTCTACATGATTTCCCATTACAAAATGTTCCCGCAGTGCATCTGTACCCGAGAATGTTTATGGAGATGAAGCAGCCTCGGGGGCAAAGTGCCTCAATCATAGTCTATCTGCATTCTGAATAAATCATCATTTACAGCGTGAAGTGATGTTACTATGTCTTGTTACTAAGCAGAGAGGGCTAATGAGGAATATACAATTACTGACTATTATATTTTAATGCATATATATATATATATATATATATATATATATATATATATATATATATATATATATATATCATTTATTTTTAGGTTTATTGCACCCTTTAGTTCACTCATATTCCTTATTCCATGAGCCTCCAGAACAGATTCCATCAAAAATTCACAGACAAAAAAATCCTGTATTGAGGACTTTTTTTGATCAGAAAAATTAAAGAACCCCCTTTAAAGATACCCAACAGACCCCACTATAGTCAATAGGATCTCTCAAGTTCCATTGGTAACCATCCATTCTGTGTTGTGACAGACTCCAGCCTGTTAGTATACAGTGGTAGGTATCTCATGCGGACATTTATGACGTAAGCCTACATTCATAGGATCAAAGCAGCCATGAAAAATTTACATTTTCATGGATCCCCCATACATTTGAATGTATGGAGGGATCCATGAAAACAGCCAAAAAATAGAACATGACCTAGATTTTGCCATTGTAATGGGCCGTCAAAATAATGGTCCTATGAATATAACCCATTCATTTGCATTGAATTTATTGCCACCCCTGTGATGTCCGTTAAATCGGCGCCTAACAATAAAAGAGGGCCGTTTCCACACAGAGATAAAGGGCAGGTAATGATGATTTTGAGGCTCCATTATGTCTTAATTTGGGCCTAAAAACTGATGGACATGCTGTGAACCACATTTATGATATGTTTTTGATTTGATTTCCTTCTTGGACAAGGAAACAGGGTTTAACTTAAAGGGGTCTGATTGAGGTATAACAATGTATGCCAAAAATTTTGACACAAAATAATATCCACAGAATTCCAGGTCAGCAATAAAATCCAAAAATTTTATTAAAGCACACTCAAATGTATCATCCCTTGTCTATACTTTACATAGGATTAGTAAATCTGCCCCACAGCGCTTATAATTCCTGTTCTGTCACATCATTTTGTGTATATTATCGTTATACTGTGCTGTCACTTTGTGTCTTATAATGTGATCTCATTGTGTATATTATCCCTATACTGTTACATCATTGTGTACATTATCTGAACACTGTGCAGCATGCCTGTTGTGTGACTTCACTGTGTGCATTGTCCTGGTACTGTGACATCACAGTGGACATTATTCCTGTACGGTGATATCGCTATGGCATTCTCCCTGCACTGTGACATCACTGTGGGCATTACACATGTATTGTGACATCACTGTGTGCATTGTCCATGCATTATGACAACAGTCTGTACATTATCCCTGTACAGTGACATCACTGTGGACATTATCCCTGCACTCTGACATCATTGTGTACATTATGCCTGTACTGCGACTTCACTGGGGGCATTATCCTTGTACTGTGACATCATTGTGTGTATTATCGCTGTACAGTGACATCACTGTGTACATTATCGTTATACAGTGACGAAATTGTGTGCATTATCCCTGTACCGTGACAACAGTCTGTACATTAGCCCTGTGCTGCAGCGAGAGAAAAGCTGAATGTTCAGCACCTGCTGCTTAAGGTGGTCTTGATGGATTGGGGCTCCATTGTAAGTTTTGTTGTGGGATCTCATGGTTACTTGTTTTGTTGATGATGTTGCCTTCTAATTATTGTTGCACATACAAATCACCAAATACGACAATATCTGCTTCTTATCTACCGGTAGTTTGAGTGCTGGGGACTCCACATATATATGAGACACCAACGGTGATCTTCATCTACGCAAAGCTTCTGTGACACCTGCTATAACTCATTAAAATCTCTCAGTAGTGCAGCCTAAGCCTTTCAATTTTTAGGCCTTTGAGTTTAAAGGGATTCTACCATTAAAAATCTTTTTTCTGTGGATAACACGTCGGAATAGCCTTTAGAAAGGCTATTCGTCTCCTACCTTTAGATGGGATCTCCGCCGCGCCATTCCTTAGTAATACCGGTTTTTACTGGTATGTAAATTAGTTATCTGGCAGCGATGGGGGCAGGCCCCAGCACTGAAAATGCGATGAGGGCATCCCCACCGCTGCCTGAGAACAGGATCCTGCGCCGCTTCTATCTTCTGCTGGATCCTCCCCTTCTTTCTTCGGCGGCTTCACCTCTGTCGGCTCTGACACTAGTAGAGCTGAATGTGCATGCGCGGCCATAGTTCCGAGGCCAGAATTGCGCGCATGCGCAGTCGGCTCTACTAGTGTCCCAGTGGCAGAGCCAACTGCGCAGGCGTCAGAAGAAAGCCGAAGAAAGAAGGGGAGGATCCAGCAGAGGCGGCGCAGGATCCTGTTCTCGGGCAACAGTGGGGACGCCCTCATCGCATTTTCAGTGCTGGGACCCGCCCCCATCGCTGCCAGAGAACTAATTTACATACCAGTAAAAACCGGTATTACTAAGGAATGGCGCGGCGGAGATCCCATCTAAAGTTAAGAGACGAATAGCCTTTCTAAAGGCTATTCCGACGTGTTATCCACAAAAAAAAAAGATTTTTAATGGTAGAATCCCTTTAAATAATCATTTCTCAGCGTGGATGTAAGAGGTTAAAAACCTTTAGAAATATTTGCCATGTGCATTTTTTTTATTCTCGCATGTTATGTTTCATTTAAAGAGGTTGTCTAGTCCCTGCAAAAAAAAAAAGCAGCCAATCCTTTTAATGACAGGAGTACCTCTTTAAGAGCTTGTATTTTCTGTTTGTTTTTTTGTTAATTGAAATAGTGCCGAGTATGCATGTGGCATGAATGTGTTAGTAATAGCGACTTCTTCGAATAGTGATAGATAACTTGTTAGGTTTTTCAGTTGCTCTTTGTTCTACTTCTCCATTGTGGTTCATTCTCTTTAATATTACAGAGTGTGCATTACTTATCTTGTAGATCTTTATTCCAGCTAGATGCAGTGCTAAGCAACTCTGAAGTCATGTACAGTATATAGCCATAAATTACAGTGACTGGAGATAGCTGTGAAGTCTGTGTCTGTATAAACTATAAGCAATTTATCAATTTTGTATCACTGTAATTACTGGAGTCTTCTGTCTGGCAAGTATCTTCAGTTACTAGAACACTGTATAAGGCCAGAATGAAATCCTCCCCAAATCTTTTATGAGAATAGCTACAATTCAGATGATAAAGAATCTCCTTATACCTTCTTATTCTCTGTATGTAGTCGCTGATTTTTTTAGTGAACGTTTCTAAGATACTTGATGTTTCTGCTCTCGTGGGCATCATTATGTATCTATCCCCCCAGTATATATAATTCAGCTAGTATAACCTTATTTTGTAATCTCTCTTCTGCTATGTCGTATCACTCTCACTTAGACCCAACAAATTATGCATGGAATCATGCAGGCGCTAAAGTGACGTCCTCTGTGGCTTGGGCTCTCCAGAGGGGGAGACATAAACTTCTGTCACTAACTACTGAAGAGCGGACAGTTTCTGTGACAAAGCTATGGAGAATGGAATCGCAGCATAGCAGTGGCCTAATTTGTAAGATTTGTCTACAGACAGCCAAGGAACAGAGAATGAAAATGTGAATCATGGCTGGAGAGGTGAGGAAAGTGGGAGCTCTTGTGTCAGTATGCAAATCTTAGAAATCAGGACTCTGTGCACTTGCAGGCTGATTTCATCATCCCTAAAAAGATGATGATGATCTGTCCACAATGATATTTTTCTGCTCCTGTAAAAGGGATTCTATCATTAAAATTGTATTTTTTTCTGCCTACCACGTCAGAATAGCCTAGAAAGGCTATTCTTCTCCTACCTTTAGATGTCTTCTCCGGGCCGCCATTTGGTAGAAATGCCGGTTTTCGTCAGTATGCAAATATGTTCTCTTGCAGCACTGGGGGCAGTCCCCAGCGCTCAAACAGCACTGGGGGCGTCCCCAATGCTGCGAGAGGACTCTCCAGCGCCGCCTTCATCTTCATCTGGAACAGTCTCTCTTTGCGTCTTCATCCAGCGCTGGGTTCAAACTGTGCATGCCCGCTGGCCACAAGAAAATGGCCACTTACACTTACTGTGTAAGCGGCCATTTTCTTGTGGCCGTCAGGCATGCACAGTCGGCTTGGCCCCAGGCCTAGAAGTTTCAACCCAGCGCCGGAAGAAGACGCGAAGAGAGGCCGTTCCAGACGAAGATGAAGGCGACACTGGAGAGTTTTCTCGCAGCATTGGGGATGCCCCCAGTGCTGTTTGAGTGCTGCGAGAGAACTCATTTGCATACTGACGAAAACCGGGATTTCTACCGAACGGCGTCTCGGAGAAGACATCTAAAGGTAGGAGAAGAATAGCCTTTCTTAAGGCTATTCCGACATGGTAGGCAGAAAAAATACAATTTTAAAAAATACAATTTAAAAAAATTAAATTTTAATGATAGAATCCCTTTAAAGATTCTATCGAACTCGTTTTAAACTATAAGCATGTAGTAATAGCCTTTATAAAGGCTCTTCATTTCTGACCTTTATCTTGAAGGAACTTTATCTTCTTTATGCTAATTGTACTCAGAAAGCACAGGGAGTGTTTGCCCTGTGCTTTGAGCACAGCATTGTCATCATCCAGCACCACCTTTCTTCTGCCCCATCAGGCCATTCTCCTCCTCTTCTTACAAAGAACGACCACAAAATGGCCGACAGAACAGCTGACTGCGTATGTCATCGGCCATTTTGTGGTGGTCTCGTGTACCTACAGAAATGCCGGATGTTTCCCTATAGGTGTAATTGAAGCAGAAAGTCCACAGAGGAAAATGCATATCCGCCGTGGTGTTTCCCACAGCATTTTTTTGCTGTGGGGCCTTGGCCTAAGAGGTTTTTTTTCTGAGCTGGGCAGCCCTGGGGTAGCGAGAGACCTTTTGCAAGTTTGATCTTTCTTTTTCTCTCCTGTGTTCTTTTTACAGTGTGGAGCCCAAAACTGAATTCCATATTCTACATGAGACCCAACCAGTCAGAAACATGAACACAAAATCTGATGCAAACAGGTTTATTTAGAACAGCTAAATAAATAAACCTTGACTTTAGGTACAAAAAAAGCAAAATAAATACAGCCTTAAAGGGACTCTATCAGCAAAATCCTGCAGATAGAGCCCCACATATGCGTGCATAGCCTTTAAAAAGGCTATTCAGGCACCGTAAATGTTAAATTAAACTACCCCCCCCCCGTTTGAAAATAATAACTTAAAAAAGAATGTTCTCTACTTACGGAATGTGCACCCTGGGCGGGCATTCAGGGTGTGTCTTCATCTTCTTCCCCGCCTCTTCTTCATCTGACGTCTTCGGGTCCCGTCCTCCTCCGGCGCTTGCTCATGGACACTGATAAAAAAAAAATAGCCCGGGCGCATGTGCAGTAGCCGTAGTAGAGGCCGCGTGCTACTGCGCATGCGCCCGGGCTAATTTTTTTTATCAGTGTCCGCGAGCAAGCACCGGAGGAGGACGGGACCCGAAGACGTCAGAGGAAGAAGAGGCGGGGAAGAAGAAGACGGCGCACCCTGAATGCCCGCCCAGGGTGCACGCTCCGTAAGTAGAGAACATTCTTTTTTAAGTTATTATTTTAAAACGGGGGGGTAATTTAATTTAACATTTACGGTGCCTGAATAGCCTTTTTAAAGGCTATGCACGCATATGTGGGGCTCTATCAGCATGATTTTGCTGATAGAGCCCCTTTAACTTCAGGCAAAAGTCAAAACAAAACTACTGCTTGTCCGAGCTCTAAGGGTCTGTTCACACGACAGAAACCTTTTCCGCAGTGTGATTTCTCTGCGCAGCTAGCTGCAACGGGATGCCAATGCAGCGCATCAGCATCTCATCCCACTCCTGATTAGGCCCAAATGAATGGGTCTAATCAGGAGTGAGTCTTGCGCTTTGGACGCCACGGCTGAGTCAGATGCAGAATTCGTGGGGAGATAGGGTGTGTCGCTTCTTTTTCCCACTAGCTGAAAAAAATCAGTAGTGGGTAAAAATGAATGGGAGCCTGTTCTGCAGGTGGATTCCGCATCAAAATCCACCTGCAAAAAACTGTGCGAACATACCCTAACTAGTACAGAATAAGGCTAAGTATATGTGTAGCTTACTTCCAGCCACACGAATGAACAAAACAGCACACTTAGGTCTCATCGGCCTCTCAATGTGTCAAGACAGACCCAGACACCTCCTCTCGCTCCCAGGATCTGCCCTGAAGTGCAAGATCTGCAGCCTTTTATAGCCCAGTAACGAGCCCAGCACCCACACCTGGGGCTGAGGGCTACTCCAGAACCGCCATGGACCACACATAGGTCAGAAACCTGGGGGAGATATACCGTGACTCCAGCACTCTGCCTGTCACCTTCTCACAAGGGACAATTTTACATTTGGGTCCCAGGTTTTAATCTCTGTTTCAAACACCCCAAAATCGTAGGTGCTTTTCCAGCTGCTGCTTGACATTGAGAACTGCTGATTAGCTTACTTGTAACCAGAATACCCAAGTCCTCCTTGTTCTGTTCTCTCTAGTCTTGTTCCTTTTAGCCTATATGCAGTAATACTATACAAATAATAGAATACATTTATTTTATTTTCACCTCCTTTTGACTTTGTTGCCAGCATTCATTTTGTTGCATTGTACAGCCCTTGTCTGTGCAAATTAAATAGATCCATTTACAATTCACTTATCAGAATGGTTTGCATAAAAAAAAAAAACAAACAGCTTCCTCCTGTAAAAAAAAGTCCATATTTGCAGATAAAAAGAAATTGTGTATGTTGTATGCTTTGGCACAGCTTGCACTGTAAATGCAATTCAAGTATGACCTCGATAAAAGTAACGGGGTATTTGTTAATAAAAGTCTAGCTGGATAGCTAAAAAAGTGAAATAGATGGGAATCTCTGCAGCACTTTTATGGCGGGTTATGTGCTTGTGTATATACCATGCTTTTTGTTGGCTTCTTTGTATGAAATATATCTAGTAGTAGTTTATTATATACAATGGTCCATGGAAAAAGAACAAGTACATACTCTATGTTGGTCCTTTTTGCATCCTTTGCTGCCCATTAGTGTCTATGGCTCGGTATAAGTCACAGATAGCATATGGATGCCATACATAGGCTGTCCAGAAACACAGAAAAGTATAGGAAATGAAAAAACCTAAAAAATGGACCAAAAATCAATGGGATTTTTAATGGAACTGTTAGTGTCTTTGTTAACATTTTCTGATGGATACTTAGTGTGAATATCCCCTATTATGGACCTCACATGTCCACAAGATGCTGAAATGTGAATAAGATCTTTTTCTTCTTCAAACGTACGAACAAGTGGGGACCTGCATGTTATCATTCCTTTATTAATGAGGTGGGTCCACATAGTGTCGTACATAGAGACATACTCTATTGATAAAGGGAATGCTGACACCTTGTTATCAATTTATTCTTAAATTGGCAGAAGGAATAACAGAGTAATGACACAGATGAGATGTACAAGCACTTACTACACTGACTTCTCAGGAGAGACACATGTAGGCAGTGATAGTGAATGATCTGTTCACGATTTCTTGGAATGCTGAGAGTTGGCTTAAACATATCTACCTTATGGCACAGGGGCAACTTTATTTACAGTGCAGGATATAAAAAGTTGTATTGCATCCAGTCTTCAGGCACGTTATAGACCAGACTGATTGATTGTTTTTATTTGTTTTTTGCTTACTTGTATAGCGCCAACATTGCATTGCTTTACAGACACTGACAATCACTTTCCCATATAGTTCTAACAATATACATTCTCTATAAGTATATCTTTGGACTCTGGAAGCAAACAGGAGTACCAGAGGAAACCCTCGCAAACACGGGGTGAAAATACATACTCCTTGCAGATGTTAGCCTAGTTCGGATCCAAACCTAAGGACACTCGCACTGCGAGGCCACTGTGCTGCCTATACATAATGAACATAGCTGTTCGTTATAGTTGCTGGAATTGTTGTGCCTAGAAGTACAGTGGGCAGTTCTTAAAATCATTCGATGGACCGCCCACTTGACTCCTAAGCAAAGAAGTAGTAGAGATGTAAATGAATAAGTGACAGGTTGTAGTAACTTTTTCCCCCAAAACTATATATCGATCTGCTCAGCTCCTCCTGTCCTGTAACATGCGGCCTTAGGATTACACTGTATGTATATAGGGACAGGTTGTCTGTTATGTTATATTATTTGGGAGAAATACGAAGAATAGTTCTACCAGCATTTACTTTAATTGTGAAAATTAGTGGCAGAACATTTACACAATAAAAATGATAGAAAGTCCTTATTTATCTGTAACCACTTCTGGATCGTTGGCAGAGAGGGAAAACATTTTATGCACTTTATGCTATTAAAAAACATGAAAAAATTTCAAAAACTGACCTATTTCCCCTCCTATTTTGTTTATATTTTTTCAAACTTAAGAAAAAAGAAAAAAACAACCGAAAAAAGACGCAAATATGTTTTCAATAACCCAAAGGAAACGAAAAATGGTATAACCCTCAAAACCCCATGTACAAAATATGTGGCCAGTCCAGAACCAGGGAAAATTTTTCTGCAAGAATATTAATATCTTTAATTTGGTAATTATAAAAAAAAACAACAGCCTTAGTGTCTAAATATTGCTATTACATACTGGTTATGGTGCCCCCTAGTGTTCTTTTAAATCCTTCTCTGAAAGTCCACCTAATGCATTCGCTGCTGGTGAGTAGAAGCTGCCCCTAGTGTGCTGATTAAGTGTCCTGCACAATAGCCTGTGTAGGTGGTGGGAATGAGCGATAAGATGTCTGGCCTAGATACCCCCTGTAGATTCGGCCTGACTAGAGGATGTGGCTTGCTTGTGCATTATGCAAACAGTGGTTTTATGTTTTAATGAAGGCCATGTAATAACTACTGTAGCTGCCCTATCCCACTGTGATAACAGCTCAGTGCTAGAGGTTCTGGCAGCAGAACCTCCTCCATAATACCGCACCACAGCCATTTTATTGTAAGAGGACATTTTAGACCAATGCATACATTTTGCCCACAGTGACACTAAACACTACAGGCAACCAGAATTCTCCACGGAGACTCTTTTAGTAAGTGCATTATAAAACAGAAGTAATATCTGGCCTTTATATGTTATTTCCCTTTATGGTATGAACTTTAGAAACTCCATAGAAAACCTGAACAAAATCTGCTTTGTGCTTACTGTATACACTCAGGCTGGAAAACATGTTGCTGAATTTCTGTGTTTTCCTGAAGGGTATTACAGTAAAAACCAGCTGATATTGGATGGTATTTGCTGCTGCCCAACTGCAGGAAATACTGAACCTTAAGGCCCCATGCAGAAGACCAAGGTGTGGCCCGTTCTTTTCTACGGGCCCGTACACACGACCATGGTTTTCATGGTCCCATGTGTGGACGGGTCCTAATCCTGTTTTATTTTGCGCCCCGAGCTTCTGTTGGTTCCTATTCATTTAATGAAAATAGCTGCGGAAGTAAAGCTCATGCATGGGGTAATAAAGCTATCACACCTTCTACATGGTCACCTTTTTGACATAAAAGTATCTAAGATTGCAAAGATTGAAAGTCATAGGTAAAGCCTGCCGCAGCAATTGACGTGTACTCGGGTTAAAACAGTGATTACTGGTAAAGGATCCCTTAAGTGACGTCACTGGTACATACTATTTTTTGAAGTTAAACCTCCCCTGACCTCCACAGGGTATTGTCCAATTTTTTATTTACGGACATATTTACGGTCTCATGACTGGTGAAGGCAGGGTAACTAGGGGTATGACCAGTCCCTGTACTATACAGTGCACAGAGTCTGAAGGAGAATTGCTCTGTGCCCTGTATGGTAGTGGTGTATAGTTGACTTTAGTGGCTGCGGTAATGGTGCCCACACACATTATGTACAGTACGGAGACAGAACGTGCCCTCTGTTGGCCTCAAACCAATAAGATCTCCTTAGGACACGCTCTAAAATAAAAATAAAAAATCTTGGACAACCTTCTTTTAAGTGGAATACTTAACAGCCCCATCCAATAGTGCAGCTATACCCTACAGGGGCTTTAAGTGTGTAAAATATTCTAATTTAAGACTTAATGTTCATACTGAGTTGTCTTTTTTTTGTTTTTTTTTTTCTGTGGGTTTTAGGGACTTTCCTCCCCAAAATCCCTGTAAAAATCGCCTCATCGTTTTCAATGGGTGTCAATAAAGGAAGCTTCTTATCTCAGTGTACTGAAAAATAAGAAGCAACCTTCTCTATGGTGAGTTATCGTGACAAAAACAGCACTAAAAACCATTTTTTCATGTCACAAGTGACCATAGTGCTGTAGCAATAAACTGGCTACAATAGAAACTTCCACTGTTTGCACAACGTCTTTGTCTCCACTGTGCCCATGCTTATGTAACTTGACAGCCCGGCTTTCATCTCTTATCAGACTTGGCCATGAGAAATCATACAAGTAGAGATCCTCTGCCAGGTTTTATACTGGGTTGTTAGACCTGATTTACTCTATGTATTCATAGGAATCTTTTATACAACGGTTGAGGTGTTATATACAAGCATGCAGTGCAGCTACACGTCTGAAGCCAGCACAAAATAAAAGACAATATTGATATGGAATGAAATTGTCTTCATGCTCTGTGAGCACACACTATTACATCCTAGTCATCGCTGAACACATTCCTGACATGCACAGATAACCGCAGCAACTACAGATATCGTCCTCCGGTTTTGGAAATGGCATTATCCAAACCAGTGTACTGTAGAAGTTACAACATTGTGCAATTATTGGGGGTCACGTCCCAGTAACCATCTCAAGGCGTCCAAATTATTAGAGTTTTTTAATATACTTTTGTAATATTTTAGACTTGCATCTCCTTTGATTTAAAGGGGTTTTACAAGTGCTGTAGCCAGTGCTTAAATTGGGAAAAAATTTTAGGGGAACTCTGGAATAAAGCCACCGCTAATCCCCCTCCTCCTCCAAAGACCCTGACAGACCGACCAACACCCCTCCCTTCGCATTCCTGCACACACTATTATGCCCCATAGTGCCCCCTACACAAAGTATTATGCCACATAATATGGGGCATAAATTATCTGCCCCTGCCCCATATTGGCCCTTGTGCAAAGTATTATGAATATGCCCCAGCATAATACTTTGTGCTGGGACCACTATGGGGCATAAATTATCTGCCCCTGCCCCATAGTGGCCACTGTGCAAAGTACTATGCCCCATAGAGGTCCCTGCACAAAGTGCCCCGTATTATAACCCCGTATTATGGCCCTTGCACACTGTATTATTTATGCTGCCCCACTGTGGACACCTCCATGAACAATTATTATGCTACTAGCCTCTGCCCGCGACTTTGTCTGCGGGTTGTTGACGTCGATGATCCGCCTATATTCAGGAAACTGCTGCTGTCGATGGATGCCTGCTCTGGCATTTCGGCAGCTCTCAAGCTGTGCTGCTGCTGAACTTGTTCCTCACATCGTGCCTGTGATTGCTCTGGCATGTCAGTAGCTCGCTGGGACGCCATATAATGAGCTTGTCGTTGGTGTTGATGATCCGCCTGTTCCGGCGTTTCAATAGCTGTGAAACTGGCCTGCCACTGAACTTGTTCCTTGTGCTGTGCCTATGATTGATCCGAAATCTCAGCAGCTCGCTGGGATGCCATATAATGAGCGTGTTGTTGGTGTTGATGATCCGCCTGCTCCGGTGTTTTGGCAACTGTCAAGCTGGCCTGCCGTTGAACTCGTTCTTCGCGCTGTGTCCGTGATTGTTCCGGCATGTCAGCAGCTCGCTGGGACGCCATATAATGAGTGTGTTGTTAGAGTCGATGATCCCCCTCAGCTGCACTTGAGGAGAACTGTGCGACTTCTGGCTACCTTCATAGCTCTCGTTGTTTGCAACAAATTTGATTTTCTTTTTCCAGGCATGTTTAAAATTGGCAAACTGCCAATTTGGATTAAAGGTGTTTGCCCAATGTGTCTACACACTGAGGGTTAGTGTGTGTTTACACAGAGTGATAACAGCCCTGACTGAGATAAGCTGCTGCAGGAGCAGTGTAATGCAGTATGTGAACTTAGATTCATAACAGTTATGTCATTTACCGGAATAAAAAGTAGCCTATGTGTTAATCGAGGTTACAATCTATCTATGTGCCAAACATCATTCAAATCCGTTCAGCCGTTTTTGCGTGATTGAGGAACAAACAGACAAACATCCAAACTTTCACATTTGTAATATTAGTAGGATAGGATGGGGTCTTTTCAGAGACCCAGGGCCCAGGGAGGATACAAAAAACACTGTTACGGTACTTATCTCTCCCTGGCTCCAGCGCACTCTCCACAGATGCATGTCAGCCATCTCACAGGACGTCTTGTGAGCAGGGGCTTGCGTTACGATGTATAAGGACACACGCCCCGGCACATGTGACGTCTGGGACGTCACCCAACTAGGCCTCAAGCCTTCCGGAGCTGGGAGAGGTAAGTAACTGTGTTTTGTTTTTTGTTTTTTTTATGTTCCGCATTGTGGGTCAGACAATTTCTTAGTTTATACTGTATAAATTATATGTTATAAACTAAGAAATTGTACCAGAATGCTGACAGACTTTTTTTAAAATTACGCTGGAACTGAGTTCCGTCGTGTTCTGGCCCAATTACACCACTGACTGTAGCATCTTCCATGTGTTGATAATTTCACATTCATCAGTCACATGATACAATAGCAGCTCTGTCTCATTTGAATGGATGGGACTGAGCTGCAGTATCAAGCACAAACCCGATGCAATGTAAAGCACCGTACTTGGTATTCGGGAGAGAG
Source organism: Leptodactylus fuscus (assembly GCF_031893055.1). Taxonomy (NCBI): domain Eukaryota; kingdom Metazoa; phylum Chordata; class Amphibia; order Anura; family Leptodactylidae; genus Leptodactylus; species Leptodactylus fuscus. The sequence continues at coordinate 176,022,794 of NC_134268.1, read as the reverse complement.
ACCGCAGTGCTTGCCTATTCAAACGGCTGATCTGTAGGGATCCCAGAAATGTCCTTATACACGTATGGCACTAATACCATGCAAGCCATATAATAAATGTACAATATTGATAGAAGGATATATTACGTACCGTGTGTTCAATGGAGCATTATGCAGATTATTCTGCCAGTTTTTCATTATTCTCTTCAGTTTTCTGTAAACATTTTTACTATTTGTCCATCAGATATGTGGATAATTCTGTACCGGAGGTAAAAGGCTTCACATCCCAGCAGGGTGAATACATAGTCGATGCAGAATTCATTTATTTATAATGCTTTTTCTTCTTTTGAAGGAGAAACATTGACAGCAAAGAACAAAGGAAATCACATGAAGCTTCACCTACAAATAACGTATTTTCAGATTTTGTATATCAGCAGATTCATTTCAGATACTCGCAATTTCCAGATGCGTGGTGTGGTAGAATTCGCCATCCAGGGGTACCGTGAATACATTTGCATACATTAGTGTTTGCCTAGTATAAACAAATATACACTAGGGGGTAGAAATGCGGCATCACACGGACTTGCATGTTAAAGACTTGGGGAGACTGATGTGGATCATAATTAGTTACAGTAAGAAAATTCAGGACAGATTTTTATAGATCACTTCTTAATTCATGAGAAAATATTATTCAGTAGAATTTTGCCTCCATGTTCAGTGGATGTAACAGATGAATAGGATAGGCGCTTATTCGCACTGAAGTGAAATAAAGCCGAGTGATGGCTGTTTCTTAACAACTGTCGCAGAGACCTTTCTCACGCAATGGCCAAAAAAAAGTCTGTTAGAAACGGATGCAAAAGAGGTACCGCTCACCTGCCAAAAACGGACAAATAGTCATGGAAAGGATGCAAAGCAGCCATTAAACTGAAAAGATTCGACCATTTTTCACAGACATGGTTGTGTGAATCTAGCTAAAATCTCAGTCCATGTGTTACAAACCTTCAGGCCGGGAGAGGAACTCCTAGCATTATATTTACTTACCCTGCAACATACTGTCCCAGCTTGATGTTCAGGCCGATAAATATATGGGAACACACGGACCGAGTTTTACGGTTGAAATCGATTGCGTGAATCTCGGGTAAGTGTAACTAGAGCATTAGGGTTCATGTAACCTTTACCAATGTAAAGTATATTTAGTTAGTCCTAGTACAAACATGGTGCATCTATATAGGGAAGTCGTTCATAAAAATAGATGCAAAAGTTGTTGCCTATTTGCATGCTTTCGGTATTTTCCGTCTTGTACTGTATGTTTATGGCAAACTGTTAAAGTGATCCTGTAGAAAACTCCTTGCTCATCCAGTAGTTCCCCTGCAGCTCCTACTATTGTTTAGAATAATAGTATAAGGAGAAAAAAATAAAAAAAGCTACCAGGCTGAAAATTTATATGGCCATAAAAGGTGGATTTACCCAACGACCCGCCAACCATTGACATAAGAGAAGAAAACCAATGGCAGATATCTATAGAAAATTTCTTCTGCCATGGTAGATTTTAGAGATGAGAGAACACTGTTCGGATCAGCCATTCCGAACAGCACGCTCCCATAGAAATTAATGGAAGCACCTGGCACGTACACATTCATTTCTATGGGAGCGTGCTGTTTGGAACGGCTGATCCGAAGAGTTTGCTCATCTCTAGTAGATTTTTTTTCCAGTCATGGTCAGATGCAATAGTTCAAGTGTCACTGAGGCCTAACCACAGAAGTATATGTCATCAATGCAAGCCCAAAGCAGGCCACAGATCATGGGCAAGATCTAACTGTGATTTGTCAATTTCATTTAAAGAAGTGCCTTGAAAATGACCTTCACAAAGTTAATATATGTTAGCTATTAGCACTCCAAAAATAGAAGAAATGAAGGATTTTATTTGTCTGAGATGAAGAATTTCAGTCCTATCAGGACCTTTGTCATCTTGGGCTAATAAAATGCTTTATTGTTTTTTGTTTTTGGAGTTCTCACCTGATCATTTTTTAGAGTAACATTTATGGTCAATTGACAATTGTCCTAAGGTCCTGCACCCATTTTTGCAATAACTGGTGCTGCTCTTCTCTTTTATTTATAAGATGAATAGAGATAGATAGATAGATAGATAGATAGATGGGAAAACAGTTCTTTTGAAAAGAAGCCTTCTGTCTCTTCATGTACATATGTGACTGGCGGCTCAGTGGTTAGCACTGCAGCCTTGCTAGTGCTGGAGTCCTGGGTTCGAATCCCACCAAGGACAACATCTGGAAGGAGTTTGTATGTTCTCCCTGTGTTTGCATGGGTTTCCTCAGTTTACTCTGTTTTCCTCCCACACTCTAAAGACATACTGATAGGGATTGTGGTTTGTGAGCCTTACATGGGACAGTGACTGTCAATATCTGTAAAGTGCTGTGTAATGTGATGGCGCTATATAAGTAATCCTAATAATAAATATTAAGTTATTATATATTCATGTATATTATTCTTTATCGGTCTCACTATGATACTTGCATCTCATCTGTTACTTTGGTGTGAGGATGACATGCTCAGAGTTTATTAATAGCTATGAAAGGGATACGAGCATTATATTGTAGAGTATCTAGGTGCTGCACAAGACATACTGTAGTATATGAGCTTTAAATAGTCTGAATTTTCTGTACAATTTATGTATAGATCTTAGATGAAGCTGTCACTGCTGTGTAACTAATCCCTATCTATCAGCAGAGTTTACTGCAGAGTTGCACAATTCATTTGTAATACCAGGATAGTCCAGGCATTTGGTTTCCTTCTGTTGAGACTTGGGCTGACAATCTGCAGTAATATCCATAAAAACACTTGGAGGCATTAGGGATACTTTCTATCATCCGCTAATGAGGCAGCAGATGTTTTCCCCATTAGTCAAGCTAAGCAGTCAATTCTGCACATCTCACTAGGTCCACATGTTCCGTCTATGGCTCCATTCCATCAGACATATCATACCGTATAATAATCTATAGTGCTCCGATCTAATAGTTGTTTGCAGTATGACCTGAATATGAATCAGGCTCTCCCCATTGTGTTCTGGTAGTGCCGGTGCTAATTCAGGTCAGCAGGGGCACACTACAAGAAGTTGCCTTCATTAGCGCTCAGTAGTATCCTCAATTACTTACTCTTTTGTCCTAGGAGGCTTGAGCCGAATCGGCTTTGCTTGCAATCTGTTTTTCAATGCCACACACTTGAGGTAGGAAGAAATGAACAATAGCCATAAATGTGAAAATCAATATAGATCATTATCCGATGTATTAACACCTCCTGATCATTATGTTACCTAGTTAATCCATTCACGTAGCTATCACCTCCTAAGGAGACTGCGTACTTTTTAGCTATAAGAAACTGTGCCTCTTCATGTCTGGCTGTGTTTGTGTATCTAAGCTTCATGCTAACTCCCAGGCTCTTATACATAAGTAGTGGGGGGACCCATTGAATCTGCTCATGAACCCTCAGGACTTAGTAGTTAATTACTAATTCACTGATTTCTAATTACCATAGAAGTCATTTTATTTTATGCTGTAATAGTTCATGGTATCTCAATGTTCCTAAGCCAAGTGTCCCCTACTCAAATCAGTAAAGTACCCCCAAGGCTATGATAATAAATTGTGCTGCCCATTGAAAGCTTAGCATGAGCGTATTGTCCGTAGCTGCTTGTGTATACGGTGTGGGGAAGGTAGCTCGGTACAAGCAGCGGTGCAAACCCAACCATTCAGAGACAGGGACACAAATCTTGCAGCAAAGCGGATTATTTAAGAAAAACAGCAAAATAAATAAACCTTTAGGTAAGGCGCAAAAATGAGCAAAATAAACAGAAAATACTAAGTGTACGTATGGCTTACTACCAGCCACATGAATCAACCAAAAAAACACTGTACCGTACACAAAGCTCTGTGTCAGGACAGACCCGGGCACATCCTCTCCTCCCAGGATCTACGCTGAAGTGCAGGCTCCCTGCCATGGACCACACATAAGTCAGGAATCTGGGGCTGATATAGCATGATTCCAGCACTCTGCCTTTCACCTTCTCACAACAGATAGAGAATTTTAATGATTATAGGGCTTAGTACTTGTACCTGTCTCTCAGCAGTTAGCCTATTTTTATTATTCAAAGGGGTTGTCCAGGAACATAAAAAGTTGTTTTGTTGGTTTGCTGATTAAAAAGTTGGATATGCAGGACTTTGTGTTCAGTTTCACCGCGGAGACCACACAACGTTCACGGGTGCTCACGGGCGGTCAATGACTGGTTTCAGTCTCCTGTCAGCATAAGACGGAAACCCACAAAACGGAGATCGGGCACAGGTGTGAACCTGCCCTCAGTGGTATTATATACTGATAGAAAACTGACAGCTGAATTCAAGGCTATGGAAGAGTACTGTCGGGGGGATGTTCCTCACTGCCCAGTGATGACACTAGGCTGTAAGGCCTGTCCTTCTGACAGTGGAGGGATATCAGTGCCGAAACGAACGACACCGATTTCTCAGCATCAGGGTGCGTACTGCCTATCTGCAAGGACATGAAAGTGTTCTCCTTAAAAGAAAAGCTGTGCCAGAATTGTTATTTTACAAGTCCAGTTTAGTGTCAGAAACTGATATGCAACCGCATCCACTTGAATGTAATGTTTCACAGTGTTTGTGTCTGAAAGCTGTGTACGCTATACGGTATAATCACAGTTACAGTATAGTTTCTACATGTCGTCTCTATTACTGGAAGAAATATTTCCCACAATGGCAACAAACCCAACAAAGCTGAAGAATAATGGTCTTATGCATATCCATTGTATAATTATCAATCCCGATAGTTCTGGGTGTCCTATAGGGATTTCATCAATATACGGTATCTGGCGCTGTTTGTTTTACTGGTATCTCTGTATCTGGAACTTTTTAGAGTAAATCAAAGAAGGTTTGGGATTTTTTTTTTGAAAATACTGCTTTCAAAGACACTTTTCTAGGAGACCTGCATTAACAAGCTTTGACGTTGTACGTAGTGCCTGAAATGCACCGTGATTCAACTTGACAGAATTCACAGCGTGTTACCATGGCAACAGCAGACATCTTTTTAATCAATCACTGACACTTCTATTTCCATCATAGTGTATTTATTACACTCCACTAGTCTGCTTTATTTTGTATTGATCCTAGGGTGTTACATTTTATGTTTTTTTATCAAATCATGTTATTTCATATAAATGGCTACTTTTGTAGGGCTCTGGCTCACCACATATGACATATCCTTCATGTAATACATTCCTGCTGTATTCTTAAGAGAAGTAAATTTCCTCATAAATTTACATAAGTAACAGACATCCCTAGCACACAAATCAAACCAGTCCTAATAGATCTGTCCCTGATATATCCATTGTAGTCTCAGGCCTTACTATAACTCCTAGGCAGCAGGCCCGCTGCCTCGGGGTCATGTTTGACGCAGACCTTTCCTTCACCCCTCATATTGAATCACTTGCATGTTCATGTCACTTCCACCTTAAAACATCTCCAGAATACGCCCTTTCCTTACCAGAGATACACTAAAGACACTTATTGTCTCTCTGATTCATTCTCGCCTTGACTACTGTAATTCCTTACTAATCGGTCTTCCCCTCACTAAACTCTCCCCTCTACAATCTATTCTGAATGCAGCGGCCAGGCTCATCTATCAGGCTAGACGCTATAGCGATGCCTCTGGTCTGTGCCAGTCACTACACTGGCTGCCTAGTCATTATAGAATACAATATAAAGTTATCACTCTCATTCACAAGGCTCTCCATAATGCTGCACCTCCCTACATTTCCTCCCTCATCTCTGTCTACCGCCCAACTCGTGTTCTCCGTTCACTCAATGACCTAACACTTACATCCCTTATTATCGGAACTTCCCACGCTCGTATACAAGACTTCTCCTGAGCTGCACCACTTCTCTGGAATGCTCTACCCCGAACAATCACATTAACTCACAATTTCTACAGTTTCAAACGCAAACTAAAGACGCATCTTTTAGACAGGCCTATCACAATTTCTAATGTAAACCCTTCTGTACTATAATTAAAATCCCCAAAATTTAACCCTCCTCTGTCCCCGCTCCCACATTTCCCCACATGATATGATGCCATCTCAGGCTAACTTTATAGGTCCAAGCACCATCCACATGTTAAAGGACACAACTGGTGATGGCTCATAAAGTTTTAAGTTTGTGTAATGACAGTAACATCTATTACAAAAGTGTCTGACCTCTGCATAAGCAATACCGCCCCTGCTACCTCTTGTGTCACCCCCTCTACCTCATAGAATGTAAGCTCTTGCAAGCAGGGCCCTCAGTCTCATTGTGTGAATTGACTTTCTTTGTAATGTATCTTTCTGTCTGTATTTGAACCCTACAAATTGTACAGCGCTGCGGAATATGTTGGCGCTTTATAAATAAAATTTATTATTATTATATTAGCCACCCCATACTAAATTTTACTTACCTTGGTAATGCCCCATGCCACTCTTGTAGTTATACAAACCACCTCACCAACACACAGAGGAAATTGAACATGTCACATATTCTGCTTCCTTTTTTTAACCCCTTCATAAGCTTAAAATTTTAAACTCACTTCTCTGTTGGGTAGAGGATCCAATAGTGAGTTTCTATTTGCGCCCCTAGTCTTTGTTGACATTCTGCCTACATGTGAATGTATCAGCCAATGAGTGCTTGAGCAGGGATTCTTTTTAAGGGGATCATTATTGCTCTACCTCCGATTGGCTGTATCGCTCAATTGTGGGCCAAAGGTAGGAAGGAACATCAGAGATCTGGATCCCCAGCCAAATGGAGAGGCGAATATGCAGAGCTTGTTATTTTAAGGTTTTGCAGGGGTTAATAAAGAAAGCAGAACACCCCTTTAAGTGTGACTTAAGTCATTCTCAAGGTCCTTAACCCCACCCCACTTCCCTCCAGTAATACTCAGGAGTACAGGAAGCTGAGATATAGAGTTGTTTTTTTCATATCCGTTGCACGGATAAAACATTAATACAACTTTTACTTAATGTTTTGTTACAAATGAATGACCACTATTTTTCTCATATATAGTTACATGAACAGATGAAAACAATCCCACATCACTTTGGCTAATTCTTACCATAGCATGGCCTTCTAGGTCCTTGAGAGAATGACTTGGAGGAAATGACCTGAATTTTCAGATTTTCAGTTTAGTTTAAATTCCCATATACCTTCAGTAGCCGCCAGCCAAACACTAACCTAGTGGAGTCGACAGCCATTCTTTGCGACTATCCTGTACTCATGCACATTTGGGTTTCCGCAAACGTTGGGCCTTAGTCTAAAATACATTATTAGGTATTTTTATTTTAGTAAGGGGTGGGGTCCTTCATTTGTGACCTACCAGCCACAGCAAAAAAAAAAGTCCTGTAGATTTCAGTGGGGCAAAGCCTCAATACCTAATACCTTCTAAGGAGAGCAAGCAGCATGACTCCTGGCATGATCTGCAGGGGTCCTGGGTGTCGGTTCCTCACAGATCTAATATTGCTACAAACTGGAAAACACCAATTTATAAAGAGAGGTCGTTTTTTGGTGATACATTACCTTTAGTCACCTTTAGCACCGTCTGTTGTGGAACGTCTCCTGCCACCATGTATGACAAGCGTTGGGAGAGCTCCTGAGCAACAGGTTATTATTTATTAGAACTTTGCAGTGAGTGACGGAGCTGAGAACTTCTCTCACTTGTTTTACGTCTGTAATTGATTTAACGTTCTGTTCCTGCACAACATTATGCTGTGGCTGATGCAGAAAAATATCGACTTGGCAGGTGAAGAAAATCGCATGTAATCAGTATTTTCAGACAGCTTTTCTCCTTTCCTGAAGAAGTGACAAGACAGGCAGGGTGTAATTGGATTTAGAGATTGAGGAAGATAAAATGATGTGAGCTGTAAATATCAATTGTTAGGACTTTAAGATGTTAAGATGTGTGCGCGGGGGAACATGCCTGGAATTTATTAACAGGTAATGAATTAACCAGAATAAGAGGTTTAGGGCTTGTGTACATAATGGGGAAATGTATTAATCTTAACCATTTTATTGTAGTGGCGTATTTATGAAGAACAAAAATTTGCGCCAAAATGAAACAATCCTATAGCACTGGTTTAGATAAGGATCAAGGCTTTGCTGTGTATAGAGTACGATACACAATGCTTTTAGAAAAATTGGACGTGTCCAAGACAATATGGATACTTTGTGATGAGGTTGGCTAAGAGTACGGAGCCATTCCTTATTTTTATGGAAAGTCACCCTTCGTCGGCACGTAGAAGCCATTAGTATAGTTATTACTTTGTCTGCTTTTGTCAATGCGTGGAGACTAAATATAATTTGAAAACAACAGTGACATATGGATTTAATCTCCAGCGTTGTGCACAGCCCGCAGTGGTCAGAAAAACCTATCCATCTAGTCCTCGCCGCATAACTGGCAGTAGCCATGAACTGCATTGGCTTAATGTACATGTCTTTGTGGAATAGTAAATAATGATATCCATTACTATAAGTAAATAACATTCGGTGACTTTGTACGATAATGTGCATGGGTTACAGTGCAAGGATGAGGGAGATGAGTCCGTCACATTATTTCTCTGAAGGGCGGTGGAAACGGATTTCATGTGCAGAACCTCTCACATATACAGCTTGTCTGAAAATTGTATTATTGCACTTCATAAGGAAACGATATAGTATCTGCCTTCCTGAGCTGGTGTCACCTCCAGGCATATCGGGGCAAGTACAAGGGCACGTTGGCCTTGATAGACCCATTACAATGTGGATAATGATAAACACTTCATATACCATAAGCTAAAGCACAAAGAAAGTATAAAGGTAATATCAAAAAATAATATACAAAAATATATATGTTATATGGGGGACAAAGAAAACCCAAACAAATGGACTCTATTGTGGTGAGAGAGAGTAAATAGTACATGTTATGGGTCAATAGCTCCAACCATAAAACCAGACCAACTCCAAAGTCACAAAGACCGACTCCAAAGTCAGTGCAGTGCACTGGCATCCTGTCGCAGCTTTCCACTCCAGATTAGGCCCAAATGAATGGGCCTAGTCGGGAGGGTGGTGTTACGAGGCGGATGCCGCAGCTGAATCAGCCGCGGAATCCGCCTGAAGAAAGGTCAACTTGCTTCTTTTGACTGGCTCCCATTGATTTCAATGGGAGGCGGCAGGATTTTGACCATTTTGCCCCATGTGAACTAGCCCTTAGTATAGACATAACACTTATACACACATGAATATAGGAAAGGATACAAATGACAGTAAATAATAACACAAAGAAAGAGGGAGTAATATACTGACCAAGAGGGAGTAATGTGCCAATAGCTTCACCCCTAGAGTATGTATTGATATGTAGAGAGATCTCTAAATGTCTACAAATATTAACCAGTAGCAATCTGGGGTCTAATATCCTTATATGGGGTCTCAATATATGTAACTGTGTCCTTTTTATTTGCTAAAAAAACAAATTGGATTGTAATAGAGAAAAGAATGAAGCTTCTTTTTAACAAAAGCCTTTCACCACCTCTACCAACGCCAAGTAATTGTATTCTTCAGTAGGCACCATTTCTGTTTCTAGAAAATTAGAATCTTTTCTTAAGTCCCTTTGTACCCTAGCAATTATTTATCTTAGTTTTAGTACAAGTATGTTCTTTGCTTGTCAGGTGGGCCGTCCTGCGCTGGAAGAGAAAGACAGGGACTGCCCATCTGACAACAAAGAGCATAATTCTACAGAAACTTACAGCAATGAATGCTTGGGAACAGTGGGGGCTGAAGAGAAAATTCCAACTGCACCAATTGTTGGAGCATCATCTATTGAAGGATGTAAAGAGCTAGAGTTGGTGAATGTTAAAAAAGGTCCTCTAACCCGTTCCCACTCAGTGTTGTACTGTTATATTGCACTGAATGTATAGTACATCACTCTCATGCCAAAGGCATTACGCAGCAAGGATCTGGGAGTAGCCAACACAGCGGCTTAACCCCTCAGATGCTCAAGAGTGATCATGGCATCTGGGTGGTAAAAAGCCAAATTTGCACCCTCCCCCCCCTCCTTGATATTGTGGGGTCCGAGTGGATGCCTTTGAAGTCAGAAGACCAATCAACAGCCTCAAGTTTACCTTCCCCTATTGCATTAGGGATTCTATGTGTGACATTTTTTTTATATATATATATATATATATATATATATATATATATATATATATATATATATATATATACACTCACCGGCCACTTTATTAGGTACACCATGCTAGTAACGGGTTGGACCCCCTTTTGCCTTCAGAACTGCCTCAATTCTTCATGGCATAGATTCAACAAGGTGCTGGAAGCATTCCTCAGAGATTTTGGTCCATATTGACATGATGGCATCACACAGTTGCCGCAGATTTGTCGGCTGCACATCCATGATGCGAATCTCCCGTTCCACCACATCCCAAAGATGCTCTATTGGATTGAGATCTGGTGACTGTGGAGGCCATTGGAGTACAGTGAACTCATTGTCATGTTCAAGAAACCAGTCTGAGATGATTCCAGCTTTATGACATGGCATTGCATTATCCTGCTGAAAGTAGCCATCAGATGTTGGGTACATTGTGGTCATAAAGGGATGGACATGGTCAGCAACAATACTCAGGTAGGCTTTGGCGTTGCAACGATGCTCAATTGGTACCAAGGGGCCCAAAGAGTGCCAAGAAAATATTCCCCACACCATGACACCACCACCACCAGCCTGAACCGTTGATACAAGGCAGGATGGATCCATGCTTTCATGTTGTTGACGCCAAATTCTGACCCTACCATCCGAATGTCGCAGCAGAAATCGAGACTCATCAGACCAGGCAACGTTTTTCCAATCTTCAATTGTCGAATTTCGATGAGCTTGTGCAAATTGTAGCCTCAGTTTCCTGTTCTTAGCTGAAAGGAGTGGCACCCGGTGTGGTCTTCTGCTGCTGTAGCCCATCTGCCTCAAAGTTCGACGTACTGTGCGTTCAGAGATGCTCTTCTGGCTACCTTGGTTGTAACGGGTGGCTATTTGAGTCACTGTTGCCTTTCTATCAGCTCGAACCAGTCTGGCCATTCTCCTCTGACCTCTGGCATCAACAACGCATTTCCGCCCACAGAACTGCCGCTCACTGGATGTTTTTTCTTTTTCGGACCATTCTCTGTAAACCCTAGAGATGGTTGTGCGTGAAAATCCCAGTAGATCAGCAGTTTCTGAAATACTCAGACCAGCCCTTCTGGCACCAACAACCATGCCACGTTCAAAGGCACTCAAATCACCTTTCTTCCCCATACCGATGCTCGGTTTGAACTGCAGGAGATTGTCTTGACCATGTCTACATGCCTAAATGCACTGAGTTGCCGCCATGTGATTGGCTGATTAGAAATTAAGTGTTAACGAGCAGTTGGACAGGTGTACCTAATAAAGTGGCCGGTGAGTGTGTGTGTATATATATATATATATATATATATATATATATATATATATATATATATATACATATTTGGTATCCCTATATATGTATAGGTCCATAGTATCCAAAAATAGCATTATTTATACCATGTAGTAAAAACTGTATAAAAACCCCCAAAAAAACGTATTGTGCAAATGAATGTGCTTTGGTCACACCGCCTCCCTCAAACAATATAAAGTGATCAAAAAGTCACACATACTGAAAATTGGTACCAATAAAAACTGCGACTTGCCCAACAACTAAATAGCTCCGTCAACAAAACAGGAAAAAAGTTAAAGACGTCATAAAACTTAGTAAAACATAATAAAACCTATATAGATATCGTATTGCCATAATCGTAATGACTTGCCGGAGAAAGTTGCCATGCCATTTTTAATACAAATGAACACTGTAAAAAACAAAATGCAAAAAAAGTATAATTTTAATTTTTTTGTAAAACTGACCCCGAAAAAAGTTTATAAAAACTACCGTAAATCTAATCATTCTGTGTACCCAAAATGGTGCCAAATGAAAGTACAATTCACGCTGCAAAGAATAATCCCACACATAGCTTCAGAGAAATAAAATAAAAAAATGTTTTCAAGCATTAATACTTAAACTATCCTATGTCACTAAAGGGTTACACATTTCCCAAAAGCCTTTCAAAAAATGAAAAAAATAAGATGTTCGAGCCACAGTTTCCATCTGCAGATCTTCAGACATCTTCCAGCATTAATATTATTATTTGTTTGACTTGTAGGTGCATAATGCAGGTGTATTGTTTTCTGTGTGAATGCGTCTTATCAATATGTCTGTCTTTCTAACCTGAAGCATTTCCCACAGGGTAGTCGTGAATTTCATATTCTGTTCACTTCCCAGCACAGTCAAGTAATGGATTGATTTCTTCTCATTTTCTAGATGCAGAGGAATACCAGCCCCCCATTTGGAAATCATACTGTGAGTATTGCCTTCGTATTATTAATTTCATTCTAGAATATATAAAAATATATATATATATATATATATATATATATATATATATATATATATATATATATATATATACACACACACACACACAGTTTTACATTAATACATTTGGCTTATTGATTATAATGAATGCATCCCAGAAGGTTATCTGTAAAGAATTGTGTTACCGCCACACAGGGACAATAGAATTCTGTGTTATGTTATGTGACAGTAAGGTTATGTATGTCACTGAAATGATGGTCGCTGACATGCTGGGTTCTTGCTTGGCTCAGCTCCTCAGAGACCTTCCTGTTCTCTCTACGTCTCTATCCAAGGTACCATTTCTTGAAAGCAACTAAAAACACCATGCAATTCTCACCAAACTTTTCTTTGTACTTAATGTATGTATATATGTATTTATTTATCTGTATTGATTTATATGCCCACTCTTACCATACATCCTCATTATGAGCTCTGTGGTTTTCCACCTATATACAGTAAGCTATATACAGTAAGCTTCTTGTGACTCATATTTGCACCTCTTGGCCTGCACAGGAATGTCGAAAATTTATAAGATTCAGTAGGAAGAAGTTATTAAGACTGGCATTCTATATACCAGTCTTAATCAAGTCCCTAGCTGGTGTAAGATGCCACTGAATAATTAAGAGGTGCCAGCTGCTCAGTATTTCAGACATACTTCCATGCACCATAATTGACACTTACTCAAGTCAGAAACTGACGCAGATTTCAGGAATGGTAAGTTTGTCAAGTTAATGCGGTGTTCACACTAGCGCCGCTGTCGGCCTTTTGAGTTTCCGCCTAAATCCCTGGAAAAACTGCATAGGGGATGGCTTGCCAGCATTCAGTTTAAAAATCCATTCATTTGAATGGGTTTTTAAAGCAAACCGCCAGTGTTCGTGTGCGGAAATGCAGTGTTTTTATTCATTGTGGAAACAAACAAAAAAAAAGCAGCAGTGCCAGAGCCCAGGAGAGGTGAGTAACATTCTTTGTTATGTTTATTTACTACCCAGGCTTCTGCTAATTGTATAATTGTAGTTCATGGGTTATGAACTCCACAAAATTTCAGGTTTGGCCAAACCCCCCCAAAATGCTATGTATATGGGATTTTATTAAGAGTGGGCCACTTTACTGTGTGGTGGCTACTATGAGACATTATGCTGTATGTAGGGGCCACTGTGAGACATTGCACTACATGGGGGCCGCTATAGGACATTACACTGTATGGGGAAAATTTTGGGACGTTATAGTGCATAGAGGGGCCACTATGGGACCTTACACTGTATGGAGGTTACTAAGGGACATTATACTGTGTGGGGGCTACTATGAAAATTATACTGCGTGGGGGAGGGGTCGCCATGGGACATTATACTGCTTGGTGGTCACTGTGGGAGATTATACTGTATGGAGTGACCACTATGGGACGTTATTTTGTATGGAGGGGCCACTATGGGACATTATACTGTATGAGGGCCACTGTGAGACATTATACTGTATCAGGGCCACTATGGGACAATATGCTGTATGGAGAGGCCACTATGAGAAATTATACTGGGGGGGGGGGGGCTATTGAAAATTATACTGCGTGTGGATCAATATGGGACATTATATTGTATGGGGGCCACTATAGGACATTAAACTGTATGGAGGGGCCAGTATGGGACATTATATTGTATGGAGGGTCCAGTATGGGACATTATACTGTATGGAGTCCACTATTGCACTGTGACGATTGTTATTTTCTATTACATGGCCATTATATTACATGTGGGGGCACTGATGGTGTCATTATTGTACATTTGGGGGCACTGAAGGGGCCATTACATAATTGTTAACGAAAGCTCCAAACTAAGGCCTTATTTTATTACTAGAGATGAGCGAACACTAAAATGTTCGAGGTTCGAAATTCGATTCGAACAGCCGCTCACTGTTCGAGTGTTCGAATGGGTTTCGAACCCCATTATAGTCTATGGGGAACATAAACTCGTTAAGGGGGAAACCCAAATTCGTGTCTGGAGGGTCACCAAGTCCACTATGACACCCCAGGAAATGATACCAACACCCTGGAATGACACTGGGACAGCAGGGGAAGCATGTCTGGGGGCATAAAAGTCACTTTATTTCATGGAAATCCCTGTCAGTTTGCGATTTTCGCAAGCTAACTTTTCCCCATAGAAATGCATTGGCCAGTGCTGATTGGCCAGAGTACGGAACTCGACCAATCAGCGCTGGCTCTGCTGGAGGAGGCGGAGTCTAAGATAGCTCCACACCAGTCTCCATTCAGGTCCGACCTTAGACTCCGCCTCCTCCGGCAGAGCCAGCGCTGATTGGCCGAAGGCTGGCCAATGCATTCCTATGCGAATGCAGACTTAGCAGTGCTGAGTCAGTTTTGCTCAACTACACATCTGATGCACACTCGGCACTGCTACATCAGATGTAGCAATCTGATGTAGCAGAGCCGAGGGTGCACTAGAACCCCTGTGCAAACTCAGTTCACGCTAATAGAATGCATTGGCCAGCGCTGATTGGCCAATGCATTCTATTAGCCCGATGAAGTAGAGCTGAATGTGTGTGCTAAGCACACACATTCAGCACTGCTTCATCAAGCCAATACAATGCATTAGCCAGTGCTGATTGGCCAGAGTACGGAATTCGGCCAATCAGCGCTGGCCAATGCATTCTATTAGCCCGATGAAGTAGAGCTGAATGTGTGTGCTTAGCACACACATTCAGCTCTACTTCATCAGGCTAATAGAATACATTGGCCAATCAGCGCTGGCCAATGCATTCTATTAGCTTGATGAAGCAGAGTGTGCACAAGGGTTCAAGCGCACCCTCGGCTCTGATGTAGCAGAGCTGAGGGTGCACAAGGGTTCAAGTGCACCCTCGGCTCTCCTACATCAGAGCCGAGGGTGCGCTTGAACCCTTGTGCAGCCTCGGCTCTGCTACATCAGAGCCGAGGGTGCGCTTGAACCCTTGTGCACACTCTGCTTCATCAAGCTAATAGAATGCATTGGCCAGCACTGATTGGCCAGAGTACGGAATTCGGCCAATCAGCGCTGGCCAATGCATCCCTATGGGAAAAAGTTTATCTCACAAAAATCACAATTACACACCCGATAGAGCCCCAAAAAGTTATTTTTAATAACATTCCCCCCTAAATAAAGGTTATCCCTAGCTATCCCTGCCTGTACAGCTATCCCTGTCTCATAGTCACAAAGTTCACATTCTCATATGACCCGGATTTGAAATCCACTATTCGTCTAAAATGGAGGTCACCTGATTTCGGCAGCCAATGACTTTTTCCAATTTTTTTCAATGCCCCCAGTGTCGTAGTTCCTGTCCCACCTCCCCTGCGCTGTTATTGGTGCAAAAAAGGCGCCAGGGAAGGTGGGAGGGGAATCGAATTTTGGCGCACTTTACCACGTGGTGTTCGATTCGATTCGAACATGGCGAACACCCTGATATCCGATCGAACATGTGTTCGATAGAACACTGTTCGCTCATCTCTATTTATTACCATTTCTAAGTGATGGCTACTTTATGGGTACTCGGCTGGGGGTACTCCACTTGTAAAGCCTGAGATCCACTGCTCTAATCTCTTCCACACATTGTGGCAAAAGAGCAATGCGAAAAACTCAGCGATTTAAAAAACGAATATGTTTTCACATAGCTTTATGCCGGAAGCAAAAGAAGCCTTAAAGTCATCCCTCTATATGTAACTGCTTCATATACAGAAAACTAAGAAGGTAATGAGACTGAAATCTAGAAGAACAGTGCTGGTCCTCCTGAAAACAATTACCTGAACTCTGTTACCATAGAGATCCAATAACGCTCACTTGTGTAGTTCTCTATTGTCCCTGAACACTCCCGGTGAAGCTCTCTCCTCTTGAGCTGCAGATTGCTGATGGGAAACACTTACATCTCAACCATCACTGGCGATCATGCAGGGAGACGAATGGCGCTTAGTCGTAGCATTCACCTAATGATTTCTCCTCATTATATCATTTACTACATGGATGATCATGACATCCAGCCTTGTCATTCGTTGCGACATGTTGCTGGCTCCATAGGTTCTCTTCACAAGATGCTTGAAGATGTACATGACAATTTGGAAAAGAGGTTAAACATGAATGGTACATGTGTGCTTCTTCATTGGTCTTTAGAGAAAATTGTGCATTGTAACTTGTCTCTCAGATAGACCTTACATAAGAAGACGCCATGTTCGGTAAAATTAATCTCTTTAATGAGAGAGAGTTAAAATAGCGTTCTAGGCCACCTAATAGTAAACAGAGAATTGCTGCGTAAAGGGATTGTTCAGGAAAACCGCACACTCATCTGTCGCCAGCACACCGTTGTCCGTTCAGTCTTTTGTCAGTGCTTTGTTGCCAACATTCCTGTGCCTCACAATGCTGCAAAGGGATCGGTGAATTCACTGAAATGCGGCACAAACTTCTTACCAAAGACCGCTGAAGCTACAGATTGGTCTCAATGGTACCGCGAGGTACAAGACTTCTGGCATCATTGCCCCAGCATGAGACTGAGTGGACATTGGTGGTGGACACCTCCACTTTCTATAACACCCCCAAGCCATCCCACAGTTTGTCCATTTCTTAGACAATCCCCTTAAGGTACTGTCATGACACATTCAATTTCCTGATCATTGGGTATGCCACAATTAGGACCCCAAAACCCAAGGATCTCATACTGGTGATCTATTCTAAGGAAAAGTCCTTTAAGCCAATTGTTGTGTACAGCAAGGTTCAGACTTAAATTTGGGTGATATATTTGGTCTATGCTCTAGGAATTTCTCGTCACAGTGTTTGACTGATGTTTGGGCCACCAAAGGAAATTATTTTGATGGCCTACTCTTCATTGAAGGGTGTAGCTATAGGTGGTACAGTGGACACTGAAGTGCCTCCAAAGTTCCCTCTACTATATAAAATATAACATTATTCTAAATAGCACAAAATAAGTAGAGTCCCCATTACAGATTTTGGAGGAGCTTCAAGTTATGCCTCTGTCTTCATCTGGAACCTGAACATATGATATCATTATATATACAGGACATATAAGTAATGTGATGTAGATGTGCATCATTCCTAGTGATTTACTAGTCATTGGGTTTGTCCCTTTGCAGCACAAATGTTTGGGCTCACCAGAAATCCTCTTGTATTGTGAAGGGCCACGCCGAGCTTGTCCTTTTGTATGGTGTATGTTGATATAAATTAGTCAAGACTGCACTGCAAAAAGTGATAGTCTATAACGTATTTCAATAAAATAATATGCAAATATATATACAGTCCACTTTTTTCAGAGCTCATGCAACAGACTTCATACTGAAAGGCGTAAGAAAGTATATACAGGCTACAGAAGACAATCTGAGCTACATTTTTAATAAAACAAAACATTTGGAAGTATTCCAGGATGTAATGGTTTTGGGTAATGACTGCTATCCCTTGTTACTTACTACGTGGCTCCAACCTATAGTTAAAGCTCATTAGTTTGTGATTATTCAATATGGTAAAATTTGTGTCTCCTTCAATTAGTCTAATCTAACAATACCGTATGTCCTTCTTGCTGAAAAAGTTTTACACCCCGTTCTAGACTCA
Source organism: Leptodactylus fuscus (assembly GCF_031893055.1). NCBI lineage: Eukaryota > Metazoa > Chordata > Amphibia > Anura > Leptodactylidae > Leptodactylus > Leptodactylus fuscus. The sequence continues at coordinate 176,004,683 of NC_134268.1, read as the reverse complement.
CATGATTTAAGGGGAGTCTGTCACTAGAAGCCAGCGTATCAAACCAGCCCTGCAGATAGATAGGTTAGGGTCACCTGAATGAAACGTGCTTTCCCCTTGTGACTCACTACCTCTATTACTGAGATATTTATGTGTTCATCAGTATGCAAATTAGTTCTTTGGTGCAATGAGGGAGTTGCTATTGCCCCAAAGAACTTATATGTATATCGGTGATGATATCTTGGCAACAGAGGCACCAATTCACAAAGGTTAATCACTGTCTTATTCAGGTTACCCTAACCTATCTATCTGCTGGGCTGGGTTGATATGCTAGATGGTTCTGGTGACAGACTCCTTTTAAGCGAAATATAAGTAAAGCTTCTCCTGTGATAATATTGTAGTACATCTAAAATTGTTCACTACTAGAGATGAGCGAGTAGTACTCGATCGAGTAGGTAAAAGTTCGATGCAGAACCAGCATTGATTGGCCGAATGCTATACAGTCGGCCAATCAACGCTGGTTCTTCTCCTACCTTTAGAAGTCTTCTCCGTGCAGCTTCCCCGCGGCGTCTTCCGGCTCTTCTTTCACTCTGCCAGGCATCGGGCCTGGGCAGAGCCAACTGCGCATGCTCACTTGTAGTGTGGACATGCGCAGTCGGCTCTGCCCAGGCCCGATGCATGGCAGAGTGAATGAAGAGCCGGAAAACGCCGCGGGGACGCTGCAAGGAGAAGACTGCTCAGAGGATCCAGCCCGACCCTCACTCGTGGACTTGGTAAGTATAATTTGATTGAACGTTGCCTACCCCTGAAACGAGCATTTTCCCCTCATAGACTATAATAGGGTTCGATATTCGATTCGAGGAGTCTAGGAGGAGTATAGTTGATCATTATGGAGGTCATGGATACCTTCCCCAGTAACACTATGCAGAGTAAAAATTTACCAGGTGTTATTTTGTAGCGCTTAACAAAGTCTTAGTATACCTATTCTTTCTGGAAGCCTTGCATAAATCAATGCTACTTTTTGTACATGAAGAGTAACCATAAATCTGGTCATTATATGACTTACATTCAATTTTTTTTTTTTGCAATTTTTCCTTCTGTGGGATTTAGCATTAATTTTCAGTTTTCCCCGAGCTAGAGATTGCAGAATCGCTGCTGTAGAAAGTAGAGAAGAAATTGCATTCTCTCTCTCTCTCTCTCTCTCTCTCTCTCTCTCTCAAATCAGTATTAATGTGAATCCTGCACATGAGATAAGATAGAAAGCTTTCTATTTAGCTGCCTGCAGTCTCTTCTACACCTCTGTCTCTCGTCCCTCAGTGGGTTCCTGCTCACCCCCTCCCCTATCCATAGACTTCTATTGTGAGCTGCAATATATGACACCTTTATTCACTTTTCTCTTTCATGCCCTAGCAAGATGGAATTTAGAAGATATTTCAGTTAAAGCTTTTGGCAGAGAATGGGAGAGCAGGAAAAGGGCCATACAAGCAGAGAAAGAGACAGAGACATTTCGACTGATAACATATTACAAATAGAGATGAGCGAACACTGTTCGGATCAGCTGATCCGAAAAGCACGCTCCGATAGAAATGAATGGAAGCACCTGTGATGCTGACTTTGCCGGCGGCCGGCCTGCGTCACAGGTGCTTCCATTCATTTTCATGGGAGCGTGCTGTTCGGATCGGCTGATCCGAACAGTGTTCGCTCATCTCTAATTACAAAGTTTCATGCGTTCACTTGTACTATTGATTTATGCAAAGTCTTTTGAAAAGTTACTTACCATTTCAGCTAAGTAAATTAGTTCATGATGAGTATTGTTTTTTCCATTTTTCTGCTCATGTATAGTAGGAGCACCAAAACTAATAGAAGTTCCCAATCCTTGACATGACATATACCAACAGCGCCCAACAGACTCTGCTGACTCTTTTTCAGTATGAATAATAAATTTAGGGCTGGGAAACCAACTAATTTATATTTTTTTGATACTCTAAACATTTAATAAATATATATATATTTTTTTCCTATTGTCAATTCTATATAGTATATCAGCTGCAACAAGAAGCTCCGAGGCCCAGAAGAATCGTATCACCAAGAGAGGTATGTAATCTACACAATATATTTGTGTTGTGTGGTGTAGTATTGTGTAGTACTGCTTAAAGTGGTTGCTATAGGTAATAGTTCACTGTATTTCTGTACATTTGGAAACTGAACATGAACCTTAATGGTGAAACTTTAACAAATTCAGAATATCTATAGCTAGTTTGACAACATTATGGCCCTCAACGTCCCATCTCAAGCTTAGTTTTGCCACACATTTATTGTCTCACCATACAAATACTGATGGAAAATAAGTGGTTTTTCACATGACGAGCAGAATTCATGGCTAACATTGAATTACATTGGATTTTGTAAATTGTATAAATACTAAAGTTTCAGCCTAACGTTTATTAGGATGGCTGCAGTTTATTTCCATCTTGGAGCAAGAGTGAACAAACTTTCAGAATTATATTTCTGATACAATAAATTCTGAAATCCTAAATTTAGGCCACCATAATTCATCTGCATTTCTACTACTAATACTGTAATATGTATAAGATAATAGTATGATAAGGTCCAGTCATCAGTGAGGATAGTGTGTGCAGAATCCAGAATAGTGAAGGGTACTTTGAATACAGTCCTAATCCCCTGACCCTCGTCTATAGTCTCTCACTCTGCCAAACTAGTATCCCTGCGCTATGCTGAGGAGGTCCAAAAGACTGAAACAGCGCTGTCCATAGCTGGGAATATGTTCCTTTTAGAATAGAAATACTAGTTTGGCAATAAACTCCGCATCATGTCAGTAGGCTTATTAACTGAGTCATGCATGATGTTAAGGGGGCTGCCCCTAGAGGGCAACATAGAGAGGCACTGTTCTCCTAATTACATCCTGGAGAATAGATTTACATATTTCTTACCCATAATCCAATGTAGATATAGAAAGAAACTGAAGCACTGAAGGGTGATGAAGTTATGTTTCAATTCAGATTGTCCACATATAGTACAAGCATAATGTTTCGGCCATACCAGACCTTCATCAGATGCTTGTGTGGAGAGAAGTATGATGATGGAGTGTTTCAGTCCCGGTGCTCTATGTGACAGCATCTGTCTCTATAGCAGAATACTCCGCATATTCATCCTCTCTACCTGTAGGATGTGGTGTGCTTCCATATAAAGCGCTAGAAGTGAAGTCTTCCATCATTGTACTCTCCAACCACAAGCATCTGGCATTCATTGCAGTGCCAATATCACCACCTAAGTCAGGGGCAATTAAAGAGGATTCTGCTTATCCTCTAAGGTAGCGAGTGTTATATAACATAGCAAAGCTGACAGTGTGCTGAATTCAGTTTACTGTCAGCCTTGCCTGCTTCTTTCCCTGTTGCAGAGATATAGGTGCTGTTAGTTTTCAGTAACCAATATCACTGCGCTCTCAGTGCCCTTCTATAGACTTGAAGTCAATTGTAAAAGTCAATTATTTTCAGGGCTACGGAGGTGGAGTCGTAAAGTTGGGGCCAGTTTCAGATGGAGTTGGAAAAAGTTACCGACTCAAAATAACTGTCAGCCATTTATGAGTCAGAGTTGGAGATGGTGGTTTGGCCTACCAATTCCACAGCCCTAATAGGAGTGCAATTTTTTTCCTGTTTATTTCTGAGCATAGTGTATTCCATCCATCAGGCAGTGCAAATAAATATTGCCCTATATACTGTACTAGCATGTGCCCGCGACTTCGTCTGCGGGTTGGATTTGGCGCTGAGCCGCTGATATTTCGGCATTCGCCATTGGTTATGATCCGCCGTGTGCCGCCACGTCCACTCCTGCACGCCCCTGTCCCATTTGCTCCTCGCCTGTCCCCGCGGACTTTTTACCTACTGTCTGGCTCCCTGCAGCCACCCTTGTCCTCCGCACTCATACCCCTTCACGCCCTGGCGCCCCCGGGCCCCCTCTCTCTCCCATGGCCCTTGCCACACCCCCGGGGCACCCCCTGCGCCCCCATCCTCTCCGAGCCACGGCACCCCGGGTCAACCTCCCCACCCCCCTTTTTCTGCAGACCCCCCCCTCCTATGGCCCCCACCTGTTGGACACCCCCCCAAAACCCCCTGTTTAGCCCCCTTCGGAAAATCCCCTAACTCTCCTGCCGGCACATGCACTGTCCCGCTGCCGAATGACACGGCGTACTCACCATAGCTAAGCTGGAGGGTCGGGAAGGCGCAAGACCAGTAAGCTGAGTGAGGCGCCGGGAACTGTCGCGGGCTGCTGAGGACTTCCGGTGCTGCGGCCTAGGCTACAGCCGCAAATTGGTGGCGTCCCGGAAGACGTTGTGTACGTTGGCAATGTGCACATGCACCTGCAATACAGTGTAGTTGCTGTGGCAGGCCGGGCGTTGTCGCGGATCCCGATTGCACTGGTGTTCGGCAAAGATGCCGGGTCCGGAGCGTGGAAGAGGTAGGCCGCTGGAGTAACCTTAACGTGAGCAGGGAAGTGTGAAATCATATGTAAATGTTATTGCTTGGGGTTAGGGGCTAGCCTGGAGACGGCAATAGGGAGTTTGTGGCTTGTTATGCTAAGAAGTGTGTGGGAGTTCTGGTTTTCGGTGGCTCCTGCCAAGAACGTATGACCGTGATTGTTCCGAAAAGTAGCCCATCTTTCAATCCTGCCTATGAACTATGTTTGTTCCTCAATCACGCAAAAACCGCTCAACCGATTCGCGTGAAATTTTCCACAAACATCCGAACACACAAACTCACAAACATCCAAACACACAAACCCACAAACATCCAAACACACAAACTTTTATAATATTAGTAGGATAAGCCTATGGAAGTTGGATGAAACATCCTAGTTTCTTGCCTAGTCACCGATCCAGCTGCAGTATAATTCCTTGGGTTAATGAATCAATCACTTTCTCCAAGACTTTGAAAGCCGGTTAGAAACAGCTGCCGACCTCTCGGTAGCACTTTGATGAGTTCCTGTTTTATATCCTAAGGAGCCATATTTGCATTTCATAATTATAAAGTATCTCGAGGATTACACATCAAAGACTCAGAAATTCAGACAACTTTTCATTTAGCAGAAAGTGCTTTAAGGTTGCGTAAATCCAAAGTTTTGTTCTCCGCTATAAAACGCGAATGTAGCTGAATTCGCACAATGTCCCGTAGATAGACTTGTAAGGCCGTATGTAATTATCTTCTGTAGTCATATTGTCAAAACCATTTTTGTGAAGTTCACAGAGAGGGTCAAAACTATTTTCTTGACGTTTATGGAAATTCTTGCGGAGTGTCGTATCTCCAGAGGCAGAGTAAATATATCAAAAAAGAAAAAATGCAAGAGGTTAGCTCACCCTGAAATAGACGTCCCAGGTGCACGACCCTGTCTCCTGACTCCTAGGAGCTTCAAAATTCTTTGGAAAACCACATATCAAGAAGGATCCGCAACATCTTGGGTATGTATAAAATTTAACCTTTAATCCATGAATTAAAAATTAGCCCCGATGGGCAAACAAACAAAATAACTAATACATAGTACAGTGCAGAAAAAAGTCAGAAAAGTGGATAAAAAACCGCAACTAACGCGTTTCGGGGTCCTTAAAGCCCCTTAATCATAGTGCTCTCCGTCTGTGTGTTTTCATATCATATATATATGCACAACTGAAACTTGCCAGTAGCAGTGTGGGTGGAACAAAGGCTAATTCATTGATTAATAGCACACTTGTTTGTGCTAGTTTTTTTGGATATCACCTTGGTAGGTAACATTGAGACGGGGAAAGTTACTACTAAATTATATCGCAAACCAACTTCTGGGAATGGAGTTTTAAAAGCTGATAGTTGCCATCCCACTGCCACGATTCGGGGTATCCCCATGGGGGAATTTATACGAGCCAAAAGAGCTTGCAATGAAGAGGAAGATTTTGAAAGGGAAAGCAGAGATATTTCTAAACGTTTGATGGATCGGGGATATCCTAAATGGTCTCTTAATAGAGCTCTAGATAAGGTAAAACATAGAACAAGAGAGGATCTTCTGGACAAGAAGAAAAAAGTTACAGAGCCCATTAAAAATAGTTCATCCATCAAATTTACTACCAAGTTCAGTCCAGAATTTAAGGCAATAAAAAACATCATTGAAAAGAACCTTCCCATTTTGGAACTAGATCCTCTTGTTAAAACCATTTTAGAACCAGGAGTACATTTTGTCCCCAAAAAAGGTATTACATTGGGTGACGATTTATCTCCTAGCTACCTCCATTCTTCTTCCCCTTCACAGGCGTGCTCTAGAATCCATACAACAGGCTCGGGTAAATGTGGCACTTTAAAGTGTAGATGCTGCCAATATACTACCAATATTATTGAACTGAGCAGTTTTGTTACTAATTTTAAGGTACATCTGAGGTCTTTCATCGACTGTAATTCAGATTTTGTAATCTATTGCATCAAATGTTTAGATTGCAAATTGGATTATATAGGCAGCACTACACGACCTTTAAAAGTTAGAATAATGGAACATATAAGAGACAGTAAAAAAGTAGATTCAGAGGGGTTATCAGGAGCTTCAAGACACTTTATGAATGTACATAAAGGATCAGTAAAATCTTTACAATTTTGGGGTTTAGAAAGAATACCAGAAAACATCAGAGGGGGAGATAGAAAGAAGACGTTACACATAAAAGAGGGTCTATGGATCCTCAGGTTCGGTTGCCGTCAACCTTTCGGTATGAACATTAAATCAGATTTGGCCCTCATTTACTAATACAAACATTACCGTATATTGACAAGAAATTTCTTTTTATGGAACTATTAATGAGCTGATTCGGACACATTATTGGTCCTTTCCCATCATGTGATCTTAGCGGATTGGCCAAACTCGATCATGTGATCATTTTACACATGTTACATATCCCTCGTTTCATTCATCTATTTACGATTGACAATTGCTGTAAATAGTATTAAATCCAGAGATCGGCAGTGTTCTTTCTTCTCTCCATTATATATAGTTCTTCATAATTACATCTACGCTACTTCACTTACCTTGCAGGTCTCTTCATTCTACGGGACTGCTAGTGAGTTGTGGTTAGCGTATTCTTGGCCCCTCCCTTGATCACGTGACTTTTGCTGATTGGTCATTTTAGATCACGTGACCGTTTGACTTATGTTACATTCCCCCCTTTGTCCCATTCATACTCAAACTCATGTTGATAGTTGTTGCAAAACAAAACTACTTTTGGAGATCAAAGCAGTTTTTGCTTTTTTCGGATATCTTGAGGTATAGTTGTCTAATTCTCAAGTGTTTCAGCATTAATGGTTTTTATGATATAGCTTTTTTATATGTATGAACGTCATTAGAATATAACCATTAGCTGTCCATGTTATCGTACAATGAGCATTGTAAATTTCTACTTACTTAAACTTGCATTAACTCATTTTTGCATATACTAAATGTTCTTTTTATATGTTATATTGCTCAGTGGCAGTTCGTGGTGTTGGAACACACGGCTTTGGTCAAACTTTATTTGGTTTGTTACATACACGGGAACAACTAGCACAAACAAGTGTGCTATTAATCAATGAATTAGCCTTTGTTCCACCCACACTGCTACTGGCAAGTTTCAGTTGTGCATATATATATGATATGAAAACACACAGACGGAGAGCACTATGATTAAGGGGCTTTAAGGACCCCGAAACGCGTTAGTTGCGGTTTTTTATCCACTTTTCTGACTTTTTTCTGCACTGTACTATGTATTAGTTATTTTGTTTGTTTGCCCATCGGGGCTAATTTTTAATTCATGGATTAAAGGTTAAATTTTATACATACCCAAGATGTTGCGGATCCTTCTTGATATGTGGTTTTCCAAAGAGTAAATATATGTTTAGAGATGTACATTTTATATTTACTAGGTATTTACATACCAGAATTGTATAAGGAGGAAGCAAATCATATGGTAGGGAAATTTGCAAGTTTTCAGGAAAACTGTAACATAAAACCATTCTAAAATCGCTAAAAGTGACCTCTAGCAAAGGTAATTGAAGGGTTTGTCTCAGCACAGTCGTTAGGGGCATACCACTGGGATATGCCAGTTCTCGATAGGCATGAGCCAGTCTGTGTGACCCCCACACTAAAATGATATGGCAGTAAAACTAGTGGCCTGTCATTTCTGTCTTTTTTATGGTTTCCCATTGTTTATAATAGTCTGATCATGTGTCCTCTGAAGAATGCTAAGCAGAGCCATCCAATGAGAAAGTGAAATAACTTTTTTTCTTCTAGCAATAATGCCGCTTTGTTCTAATGATTGGCTAGGTTATATCAGACAGACCTCTGCTGCTTCAGCATGCCATGTACAGTACTGTTATCCTTATGGGAGCCTTCACACGGAGTAAACGCGCCGCGCATTCAGACACGTATACACGTGTCAGAGTGTGAACGCTCAAAACAGATCCCATTCACTTTAATGTGTGCTGGCTTACGGGCACTACACATTGAAATCAATGGTTAAAAAGCCTCCCATTGATTTCAATGTGTAGCGCCCGTAAGCCAGCACACATTGAAGTGAATGGGATCTGTTTTGAGCGCTCACACTCTGACAGGTGTGTCTGAATACGCGGCGCGTTACTCCGTGGGAACGGAGCCTCAGAGTGAGCGGCGTTAAAACAGATCCCATTGATTTCTATGGGTGCCGGCATACGTGCGCTCCCCATAGAAATCAATGGGAGGCTGTTTTTACCTATTGCTTTCACCTTATAAGTAAGAGTCCACATTATCAATATTGGCAATCATATAACTAATAGTTCCCTCTTATAAATAGTCCCTTTAACAATACCCTGCTTATAAAGTTTCCCTCTTCTAAATAAAAGAGAGCACATTATAATAGTCACCCATATAATATCCCCCTTATTATAGGCCTTTTAGAAATAGTTCTTCCCTTATAAATAATAGCCCGCCTTATATATAATAATATCCGTAGGAGGTGGGTCGTGCAGGGGGCTGCGAACGAAGTCGCGGGTACTGCTAGTATATAATAATTTCTTTCTTATAATAGCGCTCCTTATATAAAACAATTCCTCCATTATAAATAATACCCCCCTTATATATGTCTCCCCTATATAACATACCCCTTATATATAATTGTTCCCCCTTATAATACCCAACTTAATAGTCTCCCTTATATATAATAATTTCTCTCTTATAATAGTTCCCCTTAATAGTTCCTCCATTATAAATACTAGACCCTATATTTAATAGTTCCCCCACTATAAATATTAGTCTCCTTATGAATAATAGTTTGCCCCCTTAGCAGGTGATCCCTTTCCCTTACTAGAAAACAATAAACCTTGTACTCACTTTACCGTACTCCCATCCTGTGCATTACTGGCACTTTTCTATGGCAGAGCGGGGACCTTTCAGTTCCCTGCTCTGCCATAAAATTAAACAGTATCAGTGTGCACAGCAGTGGAGCTCTGGAGATCCAGAGCATCAGGCTCGGGGGCTCCTTGGGGACGGGGGCCTTGGGCAGTTGCCCAGTTTGCCTTCTTCACTAATGCTAGCCAGCATGGCTTTCCTGGACTCTTTCTTGTAAAAGCTTGTCAGAATAACAGGGCTAATTCCTAACAGGTCTCAATACCTATTGCACAAACTCTGAAAGGTCTTTGAGGCCAGGGCCCCACGTGGAGTGAACACCGTGGTTTGGCTATGGCAGAATCACCACGGGGAAAAAAAAACATGTCCTTTTACAGTCACACCTATAGTTGATTTTAGCAATTTCACAGACTGTGGGAGAATACGCAAAGTGTTGCGATTTTGGAAATCGCAACATGTCAATTATACCTACGGAAATGAAGAAAGTCTGCAGTTTCTGTGAAAAGCTCTGCAGGATAAACCGCGATGAGTTGCCGCCACAGCTTTTGACCAGCACTTTTTTTTGCTGCGGCCTGCCATGTAGCAAGAGGCAACCAAAAAGAGCTGCGGGAAAGACCGAAATACAATTAACATTCTGCGATTTACAAAAACATGATGGTTTTTGAAATAGCAGCATGTCTGCTGTGGACGTTTTTTTGCAATGTGTGGATGAGATTATGCTACGTTCACACCTGCGTACGGGCGATCTGCTTAAAAAGTGGTTACCTGTGGAAATAGCTTGCATGATCTTTCTCTTCACATTTGGAATGGGTAATGGAATCCCCCAGCAGAGAGCCAGCACAGGTGTGAACCCAGCCTTAGCCAGAATCTCATCCACTTTGCAGGTACTGTAAAATGCCACGGCAAAATCGCTTCATTTACACAATGTGGGGCCCCGGCCTTAAAATGGCCTATAAGGAGGGGCCAATACGGGATCTGTGACAGGAAGATCTAGTACAGGAATTCTGCCATATACATGAGGGGAGGAGGGTTGGAGAGGTTAATATTTACCAACATACATGAATCTTGCTATGCAATGCAAATACCAAAATTGCTACTTTCGGCTTAGGTCACACACACTGAGCTTGCAGCAGGATGTCCATCATGAAGCGAACCCACTACCGCAAAAACAGCTGAAATCTTCTGGTTTATGTACTTAGCTTCACAGGCAGTTTCTTTTGCAACTAACTTCAGTCTTTATAATGCAGTGCGTGGATGGGATTTATTAAATTCCCATCCACTATATTTGTACTGCACTTTACAGCAGGTTAAACCACCAGTGATTCCATTGTGGCTAAACAACCGAGAATTTCAGCATGTGGTCTTAGCCTTAGGCAGTGCTTACATCTTTGTTGGAGGTTTTTTCAAATATACCAAATAAAATAGTTTGTATTAAAGGGATTCTATCATTAAAATCACATTTTAAAATCACACAGCAAGTAAGCGGCCATTTTCTTGTGGCCTGTGGGCATGTGCAGTCGGCTCTGCCCGAGGCCTAGAAGGTTGAACTCAGCTCCGGAAGAAGGCGCAAGGAGAGGCCGTTCTTGAAGAAGATGGAGGCGGCGCTGGAGATTTCTCTCACAGACGCCCCCAGTGCTGTTTGAGCGCTGGGGACCGCCCCCAGTGCTGCTGGAGAAATCATTTGCATACAGACGAAAACCTGGTATAACACAATGTCTGAAGGCAAGCATATTTATACAAGAATAGAGTGCTAGATGCAAAATAGATGGAAAGCAGAACATGCAAATAAACAGTTAAAAAAACATATATATCAGTTCACCAGCCTGATGAAGGGACCATTCTAGTAGTTCCCGAAAGCTCTCAATATGTCATCATTTTTTAAAGTTAGCCATTAATAAAGGTATCAACTACTGAAGACGTCTCAAAAAATTTTTTATTTCATATCCACTGGCTAACACGGTACAAAGATATTTTTCCTTACCTAAAAGATATGTGCATTATGTCTCTATAAGAGTCTATAAAAGATTTAGAAGAGAATTGGTGGGGTTTGGATGGATATGAGTTGTAGACACTTCTGTACTTGTATTTCTCAGTCCATTTTGTCATACATTTGTTCTTTGCGGAGTAACCACATACAGCAAATGCAGTTCAATCCCAGGAGCAGACACCATTGTGCCGGGCTCTGAATGTCTCATAGAAATGTTGCTCACGAGAAGAGATTCAACTTGTATCATTCTTTGTAGTCACAGCGTGTATGATTTCTCTCCTAGCAAGTAGTGACATTTGTTTTGTGGGTTGTTTTTTTTCTAGCGCCACATCCAGTAATAAAAAGAGTGAAAATAACTTTTATCCGTATAGCATGAACATATTCTGTAGTGCTTTACAGTTAGAGATGCTGAGACCTAAATCATGCAACAATAACAAAAAAGAGGAAGTAATTTGTTTTTTTTATCCCTTTTCCTTGCAGGTGGAGAATAGACCAAAGCACTATGGAAGGGAGTACGTAAGCAACTAGTACAATTTCATGCTGAATATGTTTTGTAATTCATAAAATATCTGTATCTGTCTCCCCTTGCTATAATACTACTCCGCTGGGGGCAAGGGGTTTCTAATTTCATCATCAAATTTGGCAGTGTCATAATTGTATGAATAGAGAATAAAAGTAACCTAGATAGATCGATCGATGTAACAGGGTCAATAATGTCAGTATCAATCTGGTATTCACTACCTCAAAAGTATTGACCAAAAAACATATATCCATTCATTCTGTTTCCTTTTATGTTTCTCTTCCTAAATGGATAAAAATAAAGTTCATTCATAGACCCTGTTAATGGTCAATTGAAAAGAGAACTGTTTATTCCTGAGGGGCTTATTTGTCAGACCTTGGTCTTACTCAGTAATAGCCTGCTCATTGTAGGTGGGACCTTGGCACGTAACCTTCTTTATTGTGTTACCTCCTCAAAGGTAAAAAAACAGGAAGCAATAAGAATGGAAACATGGAACTTTTGTATAGAAGTATTTTAGCATTTGTTCAATAAGTGCAGAAAACATCTCGTTGACCTGTTCCCACTATAGACTTATATAGACCACAGATCTCTTTAGTTAGGTGTACCACAATTGAAGTAATAGAGTCCATTAGAAGAGTCAGGAGTGTAGGTGAAGGGGCTACCTCGCCTCAGAGAACCCCATTAATAATTTTGTGTCGGCATCATTGCTCATTTTGGGATGGTGCACTGTTTTATATGGCAGCCATTCAGACATCCATGTGACCCCTCGTTCACATCTGCGTTGGTATTCCGTCCGGGGGAGTCCTAATGGGGACCCCGACCGGAATACCAAACACAATTGCAAGCGCTGTGCAGTAAAAGCACACGGACCCCATAAACTTTAATGCCCCCATATGGACAGAGAAGTAGATTGTGAACTACCTTCCTGTCCACATGTTCTGTGCGAGAACTGGCGGCAAGCACATGGACCCCATTATAGTCTATGGGGATCCGTGTGCTTTTACTGCACAGCGCTTGCAGTTGCGTTTGGTATTCTATTCGGGGGGGGGGGGGGGGGGCACCTCATGCGGATTCCCCCAGATGGAATACAAACGCAGATGTGAACCAACTGGAACATGGACTGCTTGAGTTTGGACCCCCTTTATAAATAAAGTGCCCTACATACATATGAGAAGAACACATTGGCCGAATCTATGATATTGGATCTCCATTTTTAGTATAAAAGGACTCTGTAGTGTCCATATTTCTTTTACACTGTTTAGAGATTCTACTACTGAAATTCTGAATTCTGGATCTAGAACTTGCCATTCTATCACCTTATTCACTCTTATAGCAAACAATGTCCTTTGGCTCTGATGCTGTGTGAGCTTATAAAGTGAGAGGGAATATGTGGTGGCCGTATAACTTTGGCACTGGACGGGTTCTGTTTGGTGGAGGCATTTGCACTTCCCTGGTACAGATTCCCAGTTGTTGCCTTTTATAATGCTAGTCAGTATAACATTTGGGTGCTTTGAGCACCTTCATTTGATTTATTTAACACCTAGTGTTTTTTTTATGGTGCCCTAGCTTTTATTATTTTATATCTATTACTTGTCAGGTTCCATGGCATCATTTCTCGGGAACAGGCAGATGCATTGCTGTGCGCTGCCGAAGGATCGTACCTCATTCGAGAAAGTCAGAGGCAACCCGGCTGCTACACATTGGCCTTAAGGTACGTAAGTGCAGTGTAAGGCTAGGGGTCTGACTCTAGGTAGGAATTACACTGGTTTAGGCTTTGTGTTTCTAGCTTAATTATGTATTGATTTGTTGAAGAATTCTTTAAGAATCTTCTTTTTGTTGTCTATAATATATTCTTCATCAGATTGCACACTTAGCTGCCAATGACTGGACTATTCAAGGGGAACAGATAACCCTGCACTTCATCCTTGTCCTATATTGGACAACCTTTGAAATACATTAACCTACTGTTGTCATCTACCTGTAAGACAGGACAATCCCAGCTATCATATTACTGGGTGCAGGAAAAGTGACTTCTGCTAAATTGGTGAGGGGTTGTTCATTTTCATGAAAAGTGTTCCCTAAGGCCTCATGCAGAGGACTGAGTTTGTCAATTTTATAGCCGAATGACATCCGAGCGTCATCAGTCACTGATTCGTTCCAATCCGTGTCAATACAATGGAGCAAGATAGAACCTACTCTATAATCAGAGGATTGTAACGGAGCATTGGATCCCACATCGGAAGAACCTTGGCCTGCATGCTCTGTTGTGTGGATGAGGCCTAAGGCAGGGGCAACAGGGTGTATAAGTACACCTGGTTAGCTAATGGCTGTCTAGTGTGACAGCACTATGGATGAGATTAAGGGCAGGTGCTCGCATCAGAATGTGGAGAGAAATTTGAAGCAAATTCTTTTCAAAATACTGACCTTGTGGAAACCGCGGCGGAAACCTGAAGTAGAACAGGTTTGGTCATTGATTAGTCTAAGATACAATAGGGCTTATCAGCCTGAACCTTATGTCCAGATTCAGCCGCAGAATCCGCACGAAGATGGAGCAGGATGCTTATTTCTGTCGTGGTGTGTTTTATGACCATCAAAAACATGGCTTACTGTATTGCTGCAAAACTGACCTCTAGTTGTTGTTATGATAATATTGAGTTAGTACACCTATAGCTTAGGAGGTTGTATTATTTTTTTTTCCCTAACACTTATGTTGTCCCTCCAGGTTTGGTCTCCAAACATTGAACTATAGACTTTTCTATGATGGAAAGCACTTTGTGGGAGAGAAGAGATTTGAGTCAATACATGACTTGGTAACAGATGGCCTTATAACCTTGTATATAGAGAATAAAGCTGCAGAATATATTGCGAAAATGACAACCAACCCCATTTATGAACACGTTGGATACGCGTCCTTACTAAAAGAGAAGGTTACCAAAAGACTAAGCCGAACAAAGAGTGAATCAAAGCGGAGTCAAGTATCTAATGGAGGAAATAGTTCTGTGGAAAAGGTGAGTAGTAACCCCAATAGCTGGCCATGGCTGTGAGCTTACAGTGTTTCTATTATGTATGAGCCTGATATACAATGTTTGGGTGAGTAGTATGATATCATCAGTATAGTGGATGGGTCCCTCATTAATAGATGCAGCTATTTTTGTATTGTTTTGACTTGTGTGTTACTCTTTGGATTTTAGGTAATTTTTCATGCTAAATTTAACGTCAGAAAATATATCCGTAATGTCCCTCCATTTATTCAACCCTATTGATTTATAATTGATATTAGTGTTTTGATCGGAACATGTTAATAAGTATTCATATTGTGGTTAGTCTATGGTACATAGGTCAAGAAGGTTGTTATGTCCCAATAGGGAGACACCACCATGAGGGGTGCAAGGACTTATTACACCATGCATGCCCTGCTAAGAATACTGGGCAACGCTTGGTTCACGCTAGTGTTTGGTTTTCCATTCTGGAAAATGGAAACCCTATCTGTTTAAAAAAGCAGTTACCCGCGAAAACCCATGGACCCCATAGATTATAATGGGGTCCAACAGATTTCCGCCCGAAATCAGGAGAGAGAAACTTCCCGCTTGCATATTTTAAGGGGAATGGCGGAGTCCCTGAACACTAGTGTGAAATGATCATAACAAATCTAAAAATAAAACCTTCTTGGCAGAAGAGAGGAACTTGCTCGAGCACCGCCTGTTGGAAGGTACGAAGATAGTTATTTATGTTAGATTTTATTAACCATATAATCTTTCAATGGTCAGGTCTTTGTTCTGGTGTGATGTGGCTGCACGACAATGGACAGTAATGTAAAAGTAGAAAGAAACGACACAGATATCTCCGCAATCACATGTCCACCAGGATTCCTTTTCGTTGTCAGTACTGCTTGATCTTACAAGACATAGATCAGCTCTGACAAATTTTATGTAACTGGAGTTATTGTGGTTTTGTTTTATCTCCATGAATAGAGGGCAAGGTTAGAGATGGATAGATAGATAGATAGATAGATAGATAGATAGATGGATAGATAGCATCTGTATATAGTCATTTATCTTCATTTCAATAGTATTTAACCCATTCATATACATTTGTGGCATTAGAGGGTGGAAACTCCCCCATAGGAAAGTGGGACTAGAAAAAGTAGGGGTCACTGTAGTCGATTCCCCATTGATAAGCTGGTGATGGTATATCCTAGTGATCTGCCCATAATGTCCTATAGTTGGAAAAACCCTTTAAATATTATTTTTGCTTGAACTGCTTACACACCTAAAGAAACATTCAGTAATAGAGAAAATGAAAACCATGAATCCCCTTTAATATTCAATTCTAGTTCTGTAATACAGTACAATGAACTGCTAAATTTATGGAGTCTTTTTTTGTAAATAAGTAGTTGCCTCTGTTCTCTCCTGCCTGCTAAGCTGCTCAGTTCTCTGAAAACATGCTACAGTTCATAGAAGTCTATGAAGTGGGGAAGGGGAGGGTCTGAGCGAGAAGCAGAGAGATACAGACCTCACCAAGCAGATAGCAGTAAGATATGGATTTCTCATTGTGATGTTGTTATAAGTATGTTCTGTGTGTTCTGTTCTGCTTACTTATTCTGCTTTGTCTGCCTAGCAACAGTGAGGTAGTAATGGAGGAGGAGCTGAGCTTAGGGGGAGGAGTTGTTAGACAGGGAGCCATGATGGAGCATGGAATAAAGTGTTCTGATCTACAAGAGTAACCATCTCATAGTGGACTTATTCCAGAAGACCTGCATCCTCACTACAACACTACAATTGGCGACGAGGATTAAAAATAATCAGCTAAAGGTATTTCACTGCTACAGAAAACTGTTTACAAGACTGCAATCCTAGCACCAGCCATGGCCTGCTTACCCTCCTTTGCTGTATTTGATGTGCACCAGCCCCAAGCAAACTTAGCAGCATGCTGGAATAAATGGCTGAAACGCTTTGAGATATTCCTGCAAGCAATGAACATTACTGACAATGCAAGAAAGAAAGCCATGTTATTACACTATGCAGGGGAGCAAGTCTATGATATCTTCACAACTCTGCCCAATACAGGGGAGGACAGTGACTATGATCTAAGCAAAGCAGCACTAACTAAGCATTTCTCTCCATACATAAATGCAGCTTTTGAAGTTTTCAAGTTTAGACAGTCAAAACAGTCAGCAACAGAAACCATTGATGAATATCATGTCCGCTTAAGACAACTTGCAGCTTACTGTGAATTTGCAGATATAGACAAGGAAATTCTGATGCAAATCATACAAGGTTGTGTATCCTCTAAGTTAAGGAGACAAGCACTCAGAGATCCCACCATGACTTTAGCAAAGCTACTGGACATTGCACGTATTTATGATGCAGCAGAGAATCAAGCTAAACTTATAGAGAACACAGACTGTATACCAGAGCAGCCATCTTCTGTAGCAAAGCTCACTCAGAAGCCACATGTGCCTCACACACAGGCTGCAGCCTGCTACAACTGTGGAGGTCCTTATCCTCATCAGAAACCATGCCCAGCAAAGGGAGTAACTTGTCATAACTGTGGGAAACAAAATCACTTTGCAAAAGTCTGCAGATCAAAATCACAATCTTCTCTCTCTGCTAAACAAGCCTTGCCACAGAAAGTTCAGGCAGTGCAGTCGGTGTCCCCTGCTGATGAGCCCTGCAGCACCTACTTATTCTCAGTGACTGAGGGGTCTCACAATGTGCATGCAATGTCTAATCCCAAACAAGTCATATTAATACATGGCAATCCGGTGGAGACACTGGTAGACACAGGGGCGTCTGTCAATGTTATTAGTCATGCCACTTATAGCCAGCTAAAGAACAAACCTGCTTTGCAAGGCACTAACCTGAAGATATATCCTTATGGTTCAGCTACTGCATTACCCCTATGTGGCAAATTTCAGGCATTACTAACGGCTGAAGGGAAATCCATCACGGACACTTTCTATGTAGTGGAGTGTTCTGCAGACACTCTTCTCAGCTGCAATAGTGCGGTATCTCTGGGCCTAGTGAAACTGGCAAACAGCGTAACACACTCTTCTGTCCAAACTATTATGCAGAAATATCCTCAACTCTTTCAAGGCATAGGAAAGCTGAAAGACTTTCAAGTGAAATTACACATTGACCAGTCAGTCCAGCCGTCAGTTCAACCTCACAGGCGCATCCCATTCCATGTCCGCAAGCTAGTGGAGAAAGAGCTACAAGACCTGGAGACAGATGATGTTATTGAACGTGTGGAGGGCCCAACTCCCTGGGTCTCACCAATTGTTGTTGCGCCTAAACCTAAGCACCCTGGTAAAATCAGGTTATGTGTGGATATGCGACATGCCAATCGAGCCATTCAAAGAGAAAGGCACATTACGCCTACCATTGATGATATTCTCACAGATCTAAATGGTGCAAAAGTATTCTCAAAAATTGATCTAAAATCTGGTTATCATCAGCTTGAATTGCACCCAGACTCCAGATATATCACAACTTTTAGCACTCATGTCGGTCTAAGAAGGTTCAAGAGGTTGAATTTTGGCATTTCATCGGCTGCAGAAATCTTTCAGAATGTTATCAGGCAGGTTCTTTCAGGAGTACCTGGAGTCCTCAATGTTAGTGATGACATCCTTATCTTTGGCACAACCCAAGAGGAACATGACAATCACCTAGAACAAGTTTTTCAGAGACTGCAAACCTGCAATTTAACTGTTAATCCATCAAAATGCGAGTTCAACAAGACGTCATTGAATTTTTTTGGCTACATTTTTTCTGAAAATGGTGTTTCTGCAGACCCTGAGAAAGTAGCAGCCATAACCTCTGCTAGCCAGCCACAAAATGTCTCAGATGTTCGAAGTTTTCTTGGTCTGGTCACATACTGTGGACGATTCATACCTGATCTGGCTACTGTTTCTGAACCCCTACGACAACTCACTAAAAAGGATACTCCTTGGTCATGGACAGTTGAACATCAATCAGCATTTGATACACTAAAGTCCAGTCTTTCTAGTGACACAGTCATGGCCTATTTTGACCCACTAAAGTCTACTGAGCTTATTGTGGATGCCAGTCCTGTAGGCCTTGGTGCAATTTTAACTCAGGTGTCTAAAACTGGCAGTATCTCTACAGTCTCCTATGCGAGCAAGGCTTTAACAGAAACGGAACAGCGCTATTCTCAAACTGAGAGGGAAGCTCTCGCAGTTGTATGGGGATGCCTTCATTTTCATCTTTACCTCTTTGGTCGTCCGTTCACAGTGGTCAGTGATCATAAACCACTCATTCCAATCTTCAATAAACATTCATCAAAGCCACCCCCACGACTTGAACGCTGGCTACTCCGCCTGCAGAACTATCACTTTCACTTGAGATATGAGGCAGGAGCTGGGAACCCTGCAGACTATTTTTCAAGACACCCTTCACCACAGTTTACCAAAGATGACTTGCCTGCCACTGTCTTAGCTGAGGAGCATGTAAATTTCATTGTTACACACTCTGTGCCAAAAGCAATGACCCTCGAAGAAATTAAACATGTGGTGGATTCTGATCCCCAACTTCAGTTGGTAATTGACACTGTTCGGTCTAAGAACTGGAACTCTTTTCTAGCTGAGACTCGTATTCAACCGCAGGGCCAAACAGCATATTTGCAGGCCTTCTTTAATGCAAGACACTCTCTTTCTGTATCTGACTCAAACATACTACTACGTGACAACCGCCTGGTCATTCCTCAGAAACTTCAGAGTAGAGTGATCGATCTGGCCCATGAGGCCCATCAAGGTATAGTTAAAACAAAGCAATTACTTAGGGAGAAAGTATGGTTTCCTGGACTAGATAAACAAGTGGAAGCACTTATTGCCACATGTATACCTTGCCAAGCAACTACGGTGGACCATAGCCAAGCACCAGTACAAATGACACCTCTGCCAGACAATCCATGGACTGTTGTGAGTGTTGATTTCTGCACTTTGCCAGATCATTCCTATATACTGGTTGTCATAGATGATTTTTCTAGGTTTCCAGTCATTGAACCCGTTTCCACCACCTCTGCAAGAGCTGTCATACCAAAACTGGACAAAATCTTTTCTGCATATGGCATACCTGAAACAGTGAAGACTGACAATGGGCCACCTTTCAATAGTGCAGATTTTCAGTCTTTTGCAACTTATCTTGGTTTTAACCACAGGAAAATAACTCCTTACTGGCCTCAAGCCAATGGTGAAGTGGAGCGCTTCATGCAATCAATCAACAAAACTCTTCGGATTGCTACCATGGAACACAAGGATTTGCAGCAAGAATTGTACAGGTTCCTTAGACAGTACAGAGCCACCCCACACTCTACTACTCTACTGCTTTTCGGCAGGCCTTTGCGCATTAAGCTTCCAAACATCCCAGTAGTTCACGTCCAGACTCCATTGGTCCTCAATGATTCCCTTGCCAAAGGCAGGATGAAAAGATATGCAGATAAGAGAAGTTGTCGCTTCAAACAGCTGGACGTGGGAGACTGGGTCCTTGTTAAAAGGGTGAGACCCAGTGACAAGTTATCATCCCCTTATCATCCAGAACCCTTTCAAATCACACACGTTAAAGGTACCATGGTTACTGCTCAACGCCAGGGTCATCAAGTGACACGAAATATCTCCCATTTTAAAAAGCTTCGTGACTACAATCCAGGAGCAAGTGCAGAGGAGACAGATGATGAGGAAGTTTCACCAGGTACAACTGGTTCAGCAACACCAACAAGAGACACCTCCGAAAATTCACAGACTGTTTCTAATAACGAGATGTCTCAACGCTACCCGACAAGGATGAGTCGAAGGCCACCAATGCACCTCAGGGACTATGTTCTGCAGTAAAATTTTCTTTTCAGTTCGGACCTTTTATTTATTGTCCATTCATAATGTTTGCATTTTATTTTATTTTTTTTATAAGAAGGGGAGAGATGTGATGTTGTTATAAGTATGTTCTGTGTGTTCTGTTCTGATTACTTATTCTGCTTTGTCTGCCTAGCAACAGTGAGGTAGTAATGGAGGAGGAGCTGAGCTTAGGGGGAGGAGTTGTTAGACAGGGAGCCATGATGGAGCATGGAATAAAGTGTTCTGATCTACAAGAGTAACCATCTCATAGTGGACTTATTCCAGAAGACCTGCATCCTCACTACAACACTACACTCATCAGATCTTTTCTCACATCTATATACTCAGTACTGTTAAAACCTGCGGACAAACTGCTGTAAAACTGCAAGAACATTTCTGTACCATTCTTTACATATAGCACTCTATGTTGTTAGGTTCTGCACTGGGATTGTACTTACCCTGCAAGGCTTAGAGCCATTCACTTCATTGACTTAAGAGATTTCGTGACTGAGGGAGACGTAATGGCAGACATAGCTCTTGGTTGTGCAGGACAGCTTCCTCCAAAGTGGCTGGTGCACCCCTGCAGGTACTTTGTTAGTAAGAAGATTGTGTTTGAGGGTATTACCAACAAAATCCACAGTAGGATCAGACCATAAGGACGACACGGTAAGGTTGTACTAGGTAGATTCAATAAATTTGCTGTAAAAAAATAATGTATAATATGTAATAAAACTGTAACAACTTTGTCTTATTTGGGCTCTTATAAGCAGGCAAAGGCTGTGTCATTTCTTCACACACCGGTAATGGAGAGGCCCCGACCAGTGCTTTCCACTTGGAATATGTCCTTAAACATGTCTCATTGTAAGGGAAATCTAGAAAGACAAACTAGTACAGCTACAACTTATTTCACAAAGGACACAGAGTCTTATTCCCCAGGGGTGAGGAAGTCCAGACCCGTCTGCATATAAATTAGTGGAGAGCGCGGTGTAACTCATTGTAGATAACTGCTCTTCTGATACATATCAATACGCTCTTATCTACCTAATATGTGCAGGCAGCAATGGAGCATGTGATTTAGGAAAATGTGACTCACGGAAATAACACAGTTTCACAGCCAATTTGACTTCTTACTTCTCTGACCTTCATTGGCAAAGAGATTAGTAGACGCTTCCATCATATCTGAGACTCCTTTTCCTTTGGGCAGTTTAGTGTCAGTTTTACATGGAGGCCGTAATGAGAAAAATCACTAAAGATATAACTACTGTATAAAGACTTTACCCTGAAGTAACAGAGCGTGTAGTCCCAGCTTGTCTGTAGTCCAGACACTGCGCCGATCCTGCTATATATTGATTGAATGTCAGTTTTTTTCCTCCAGCCCTTCACTCTCTTCTGTCAGGTGCCATCTTGTCATCCACATACCACATACCTTGACAACACAGCATATGTCACTATTACTTTTTAGGTAAATTTGTAAAGGGGATTACATATTGCGTTTCTCCAGGTTAAATAAGTTTTTTCATTGGTATAATATATATATATATATATATATATATATATATATATATATATATATAGCCGCCATCAGGAATTTTGGGGCCCCATACAGCCTAAGTGTCTGCCCCCCCCCCCGCTGCCGCCATTTTAAAATTACTTTATTTTGCGACACACCAATTATGTATTACATTTCCCTTTATTTAGCTTTACAAGGCTTAATCAGATTCTATTTGCAGGTAAAATCTGCTACGTGTGACAGCGCCTATAGAGAGCCAACACCATTTATAAGAGCCCTCCTAATAAATCCTCAGGGCTTATTCACATTGCGTTTTTGGCCTCCCTTGCCGGGATACGTTGGTAACCAGTCAGAATCAGCTGTCAACTTATCCCTGCACGAAGAACTGGCCATTAAAAAAAGGGGGGGCCTGCAGTTCCCCGTGCAGGGATAAGTGGGGAGCTGATTGTGACTGGTTACCAATGTATCCCGGCAAGGGAGGCCAAAAACGCAATGTGAATACTCCTTTAAAGTGAAAGTCCCACCCCCAAACAGGCTGCTATGCTAGTAGCATAGCGGCTTACATCATTATTAATACAAAGCACACAAACCTTTGGAGGTCTTGTGTGCTTTGTAGTTCTCCAGCTAAAAACTTATATATTATATATTATTGCCCCAGCTTCCTCTCCGCAGTGCCGCACACCCGATGCCCCAACAATCCCCCTTCCCCCCCCCATCCACCTTCTAACATCTTTCCACTGCCCCCTGTACCCATACCTCCCAACTTTTGAAGAACCAAAAGAGGGACAAAATGTGCGGCGCGCTTTGCGCGTCGCGTCAAATTTAGCCCCACCCACCGTTATGTTGACTCCACCCATTCTCATTAATTTTTCATGTGCCCGCACACAGTATAATCCTCCTACAGTCACCCGTAAATTATATGTCCCCCCTCTATATCTCCCCCAGCTTCATATACACCCTTCATCTGCACCCAGTTTCATGTCTCCCACCCAATCTCTGCCCCCAGATTCATGTCCGCCCATCCATTTCTGCCCCCAGTTTCATGTTCCCCCCCTCCATCTCTGCCCCCAGTTTCATGTCCCCTCCATCTCTACCCCCATATTCATGTCCCCTCCATCTCTGCCCCCATATTCATGTCCCCTCCATCTCTGCCCCCATATTCATGTCCCCTCCATCTCTGCCCCCATATTCATGTCCCCTCCATCTCTGCCCCCATATTCATGTCCCCTCCATCTCTGCCCCCATATTCATGTCCCCTCCATCTCTGCCCCCATATTCATGTCCCCTCCATCTCTGCCCCCATATTCATGTCCCTCCATCTCTGCCCCCATTGTCATGCCGTCCTCTCCATTTCTGCCCCATATTCATGTCCCCTCCATCTCTGCCCCCATATTCATGTCCCCTCCATCTCTGCCCCCATATTCATGTCCCCTCCATCTCTGCCCCTATATTCATGTCCCTCCATCTCTGCCCCATTGTCATGTCGTCCTCTCCATCTCTGCCCCCATATTCATGTCCCCTCCATCTCTGCCCCCATATTCATGTCCCCTCCATCTCTGCCCCTATATTCATGTCCCTCCATCTCTGCCCCCATTGTCATGTCGTCCTCTCCATCTCTGCCCCCATATTCATGTCCCCTCCATCTCTGCCCCCAGTGTCATGCCGTCCTCTCTCTGCCCCCAGTTTCACGTTCCACATTACACTGACTGACTTACCTTCTCCGTTCCCTCGCAGCTCTCTGCGCGCCTCTCTCTCACTGGCGCACAGTTATAGACGCGATGTGACGTCATCACATCGCGTCTACAAGCCAGTAGCGGAGGCGGCGAAGCGAGGAGCTGACACAGGTCAGCTCCTTGCTTCAGCCGCATATGTGACAGCGAGAGAGGCGCGCAGCGGCGAAGCAAGGAGCTGACCTGTGTCAGCTCCTCGCTTCGCCGCCGGCTACTGGCTTGTAGACGCGATGGCTGAAGCGCGGTGCTGACCTGTGTCAGCTCCTCGCTTCAGCTGCATATGTGTCAGGGAGAGAGGCGCGCAGCGGCGAAGCGAGAAGCTGACCTGTGTCAGCTCCTTGCTTCAGCCGCGTATGTCTTCGACTCAGATCTGCGTCCTCTGGATGCAGATCTGAGTTGAAATAGGACGTACAATGACTGCTACGGGCGCCAGGGGGCCGGCACACGGTGGCGGGCCAAAACCGGGCCCCCCCCCCCCCATTTTTCAATTTGGCCGGGCCCCTGACGCCAGTACCAGTAGTACTGGCCTATCGACGGCCCTGTATGTATGTGTATATATATATATATATATATATATATATATATATATATATATATATATATATTATATGCACCTGTGTCCATATTGCTGTTACATACTTGTTAAGGCGCCCCCTGGTGTTCTCTTGATTCCTTCTCAGAATGTCCACCTAATGTGGGAGATTCTTCCAGTCTGGTGTTTCATACACTCAAACAGGGTTGGAAGAAAGGAGGGCGTATTAAAGCAACGTGGAGTGTCGCAGTTTTGAGCGACCGCATGCGCCCTTGGTGCTCCAGACCTTTCCATTTGCATATTGTAAAATAAATTAATATCTCAGCTGCAGAGACATGAATTTTCAAGGGGAAAAACTTGTTACTTTCAGATGAACCTGAACTATCTGTGTTGCTGGTTCAATATTCGATGAAGCCCTTCAATAATAGAGGTCTTTTGTACTCTCTATTTTCATTCTTTATGGACATCTTATTGTCTGCAATGGTTTTATGTCACATGTGTATAACAGTGGCACATTGGGTAAGAAACTATTAAAGAAGGTTGTGCAAAGATTACAATTTTTTACCTATTACAGTAATATTCTACTGATCAGACCCTCTTCCAATCTGACACCGATCGTCTGTGGATCGGTAATAAATTGTATTCTTGGCACAAACTCTTTCATTCCATTGTCCACGATAACAAAATGGTGTCTGTTCAAATATGGAGCCTGTACCATAGACAGCAGTTCCAGTGCTGATCATGCCCCTTTAACCTCTTAGATGTCTTGGTCAGTAGCGGCCGCTTCATCTAAGTCATGACAGCTGGGAGCCTGTTGAATGCAGGGTGTAACAGAATAGCGGTAATATGATAATTTACTGCAATACAATATGAGCAATATCAAGTGCAGGGAAAGCCTTAATGGAAAAAGAAAATCACAGAAAACTTTGTGGACCGAAATATAAGAATTTTTATAAATGTAATAAAGCATAAAGAAATTAAATACTTTTAGTGACCCACAGAATACAATTTTTTTAAAAAAAATTTCTTTTACATAAAATACCACAATCATATCACAAACAAATATATAATAGAATTGATGCGGATGGGTCTGTAAAAAGTGTCCCTTATTCTATAGTGAACATTGGTGACACTTGACAGATCCATATGCATATACTGTGTCTCTTCCACCCATTTAGGGTATTTGTTGGTACGTACCTGAGGAAGTATCCACATTATGTATGGAAGCAATTTAAAAAAAAAGGAATTGATCCGGTCCAGCGCTTATGTCTTTTTTTTTTTTTTTTTTGATGATTTTATCTGCAAACTTCTCCCCTTGGTATACTTTACCATTTAGAGGCCCCCTGCGACGGCCTCCAGGTACCTGCTACTATGGAGACCACCTTCTATGCTGCCTGATCAGTGGTTGTGACTATTCACAGCCCAAAAGGTGAGCGTACATCTTTATACCTTCCCCAATAATCTATTTTGTTAGACAGTACCACCCTAGGTCTTTCTCTTTTTTTTCTTGTATCTAATAGCATAGTCAGTGGAAAATAAATGGTTCTGGCTTTTAGAAGGCAGGGAAGAAAGAATGGAAAGGCAAATAAAGTCCTGGTTCTAGGGGTTAATATTAGATATTGTTACCTAGAAGCCACTATGTATGGTCAGAAACAAAAAAAGAAAGGCAGTCCTGACCTCTAGTGGCCATTAGGATAAAGACAGTTTCTAAATGACCATAGAGTAAAACCCACAATGTTTTTGACAGTATTTTAATATATCCTAAAGCAGTCAGGACAGTGGCATGATGTAACCCCCCTCAAACCACCAGTACCTCACAGTACAACTCGTGTTGCCCAGAAGATTCCTTATAATGCTCTAACGCTGACTACATTCTTCAAAATTTTATTTGATATGTAGATCTGATTTTTTTTAACACTGGGGTGGACAATTAACAGAACAAGTCAAGCCCCCTTTTCCTCTATGCCGCACCATGCTGTGAATGCTACAGGGCCTGTGATATTAGCTGAGGTATGACCCCATACCTCCCAACCGTCCCAGATTCAACGGGACAATCCCAGATTCCGGGTACTGTCCCGTACGTCCTCCGGAGTTGAATACAATGGTGAATGAAGCAGGAACCGTCTGCAGGTAGCTCCCACTTCATCACTGTGCTCCAGCCTCGGGAGCTGTAGACCCGATGTGATGTCATCACTCACATCACTCCTGCAGCTCCTAGAACTCTCCGTGAGTGAGATTGCAGACAGATCAGCAGGGGAGCGAAGAGAGGTGAGTATCATTATTTTTTATGTTAAACTTTGGGGGAAAATTGAAGGGGAACATGAAACTGTTGGCAGAGGAAAATGAGGCATGAAACTCCTACCTCCCAACTTTCCAAGTACAGGAAAAGGGACGAAACGTGTGTCACATCATGGCAAATTTAGCTCCAACCACTTCTATGTAGACTCTGCCCATTCTCATTCAGTTTTCTTTGTCCCCCTTGCAGTATAATGCTCTTAGGGCTAGTTCACACGGGGACATTCCACTGTCAAAATCCGCCTCCATATAATGCTAGTCTATGTAGAGGGCTAACTCTTTTTTTTTTCGCTAGTGTTTTTTTAACGCTAGGCGAAAAAAGAAGCGAGCTGCCCTTTCTTCAGGCAAAAGCCGCGGTGCGCTGAGCTGCGGCTTCCGCCTAGCGGCTCATTCATTTCAGCTGGCTACGGAGGGGAAAGCCGCGACAGTGATGGTTGTGGCAGGCGGGTTTTGATCAGAGAGTGACGCGGCTCTCTCCACGTCACTCTCTGTGTCAAAATCCGCCCCCATGTGAACGAGCCCTTACAGTCACCCTAATATTATATGCTCCCACATTAATACTTAATACTGTGGGGAAATTGGAGGGGAACATTATAATGTGGGGGCATAAAAGGTTAGTGTGACGGTAGTAGCATTATACTGCGAGGGGGACTAAGAAAAATGGATGAGAATGGGCGGAGTCAACGCAGAACTGAATAGTGCTAAATTTGCTGGAACGCACATTTATGTATAATTTTTTATAATGTAGAAACAAGGACAAATAAGGAAATCCGTAAACGGGGCACGCAGGCCCTAATCGGCATATACAGACAAAGGGGAACACCCCCAACTGATAAGGCTCAATAGAATCGCAACGCACATTTAGTCCCTCTTTCTGTCCTTTGAAAGTTGGGAGGTATGTGTCCCAATCAGCCTGACTTGTTCTGTTACCCTTCCACCCTTTTGACTTGAATCTCGCAAATTATATGGAATAAAAATGTATTTTTGTGGGCTAGAGGCCGCGCTCCGACTTTAGGGAAACTTTGGACAACACATGACTGTGAGGTACTGAGGGTGTTATCAGGGTTTGGATCTTTTGCAATGATCATAAAGTTACCTGCTACTATTTCTCCTATGAAGCAAACATTGAGATGACAGAATCATCACCCAAATTATTGGACTATTCTTAAAAAAACATAGTTACAGCTAGTGTCAGACCAGCCAAGAGTACCAGGGGAAGCTGGTCCAAACGTTAACATAACTATAGTCCAGTAGAAGACATCCAAGTTTGAAGAGTGACCCGGTGTTACTGTCTAAACCAATGGAACCTAGCTCCCTAGCTTGTGCATTCTCCGCATGTCAGGGATGATACAAATAAAATTATATATCATTTACTTATTATATATTATTTATGTCTTATGGTTTTAATTGCTGTATAATATAAAAAGGGATGGATGAATGTAGAAAACAATGGTTATTGACTTCATGTAAAACACCGCCATTCTTGTCCATAGCGTCTGGTATGGAAGCTTGACCCTACTAAAGTAAATGAGGTTGAGCTGCAGTAACAGGAGTGACTCTGTTTTTTTTATTAAGGGGGCATTCAGACGAGGTAATGCGGCACTTATTCTTGTATGAGAACTCGCGTAAGAATCAGGGCTGCAAAACAGAATCCCATTGACTTCAATGAGTTCCGTTTAACGTGCGTAACACATTGTAATCAATGGGTTAAAAAGCCTCCCATTGATTTCAATGTGTTACGCGCGTTAAACGGAACCCATTGAAGTCAATGGGATTCTGTTTTGCAGCCCTGATTCTTACGTGAGTTATCATACAAGAATCAGTGCCACATTACATCATGTGAATGCCCCCTTAGGATTTATGTACATTGCAGTACTTGGAGCCCGTATGGCAATACATATGGTTGTTGTGCTCCCATACGTATTGAGCTATACTCCCCTAGAAACAATGCTTCAGGGCAAAATACATCTGTAGGTTCATGCAAAGAACTAGACGAAGCACAATTTCTATACAATCTGATGGACAGTATATAAAACAAAACTTCTGTATGTCTTTGTGACATTGGAGATATATGGAGGTGCACTAAATGTCTCATGTACCTGTATGGGTGTGGTATTACAGCTTCATATAGGACAGAGCTGTTTTACACTTGTACACATGAGGTCTGAATACAAGCAGACTGTTTTCTACTTTCTTCTTATTCCTTGGAAGTAAGTCACATCCTGAGACACGTACACAGAGGGGTGACCTTTCCTTATAAAAGTCACTGGATACATTGTATGTAATTAATATGTGAGATATGAAGTGATTTATGTAATATGAGAGACTTGGAGTGATACATGGTGTAAGATGCTTTTCAGTACTGGTAATGAAGCATGGCCTTCTGAACACGGGCCAGGCATTCCTGTAAAGTGGAGGACAATGAGAATTCTGTGTCATTCCTGCACTTTACACAGGTGTTTCAGTCTTGTTGTAACATTAGGGAGAGTGAATAGAGGGAGGCGTTGCGTGATAACTTAAGTAGATGTATTCAGTAAACACTCTGAACCTGTTGTGTAAAGGCAATCGGTCACATTGAGCAAGGTGTCTGATCTGTCGGCCTAAATGGCATAGAGCAGGAGGAGCTGAGCTGATTGATATATAGTTTTATAGGAGAAAGTTGAGAATAACTTGTGGTTTATTTATGTAAATATCATTCTAGGCTTAGGAGTCCAGTGGGCGGTCCTAAACATTGATGTACAGCTAAGTCTGTATGCACACTCATAGTATCAGATCTGTCAGGGTCCGACACACATATTCTGATAAGGGTATGTCCACATTTCAGGTAATCTGCTGCTTTGTACAGTATCAGCATTGTGGAAGTCTCAACTAAAATCGGCAAACTGACTAGTGGCTTATAAGCCCTGAGCCTGTCCAGTATGTCAATTTATACAGCGGGTTTGCCCTGAAAGAGGACGGTAATTATTTCACAGCCAAATGGCTTATTTGCCATGCAGGTTCCAAGGCCCAAACTTCTGTATTATTCAGCGCTCCATGTCTGTAGGTTGGCTTGTTGTAACTAGTTTTATACCCACGACTCCCCACAATCTAGTTGACCCCGTTTATCTGTTGGAGGTAAATAGAGATTCACTTAAACTATGCAGCCTGAGGACTCATTTTTACCATTACAGGCTAAGGCCCCACATTGCGGAAACACAGCCTTTTTTTGTTGCATATTTTGCTGTGTTTTTGTTTTGTTTTTTTTTTTTTTTTTTTTGGGGGGGGGGAGGGGGGGGGGTTAGCCAAAGCCATGGCTACAATGGCTACAATAGGATTGGAATATACATTGGAAGTTCTTATATTTCTATCTTCTGCTCAATCCACTTCTGGCATTGGTTCAAAAAAACGCAGCAAAATCTGCAACAACAAAAAAGCAACGTGGGGCCTTACACGGAATTTTTTCCTTGCGATCATCTGTAGGAAGATGCCAGTGTTTTACAGACTCTGTGGCCTCTTCACTACTTACTAAGCATAGATCCATAATGTGCCACACATTTATACAACGACTGTACTTGGTACCCCAGCTCAGCCCAATCACTTGATGGGACTGAGCTGCGAACAGACCATGTGTCCAAAAACATGATGTCATATGGTCTGTGAAGAGGAAGCAGCACTCAGGAAAGAGCCACTGTTGCTTCAAATAGTTGATCCACAGGGGTCACACTGATCTTCAGGTAGTAAGGCCCGAGAGCCTCAATCAAAGCCGACCGAGACGCCATTTTCCCAGTGGTGCATGGTTGCCGATATATGGGGAGGTGTCGGAGACTGGCTATCTGTTGTATTGCCATCTATTGAACGCTCCTGGGCTTATCTGGCATTAATTTTTATTACAGGCTGCTCTTTGCAGCCAGTAATAGAAGTGCTGTCAATTTGCAATGCATTTGCATGTCCATTCATTTCATTGGGAGTGACTAGCAGTTTTTTTTACTCTAAGGCTGCCTTCACACGGAGTAACGTCGGGCTCAATTTGAGCTTCTTTTTACAGGCGTAGAACACCGAGGGTCGCGTTAACGTTGCACTCACGCGGCGTTTTTTGCTCGCGTACACGCTCCGTTAAAAACCGTTGAGCGGTACGCTAGCAAAAAACGCTACGTATACGCTAAAAGTAAAAAAAAGCCGCATGAATGCAACGTTAACGCAACCCTCGGAGTTCTACGCCTGTAAAAAGAAGCTCAAATTGAGCCCGCCGTTACTCCGTGTGAAGGCAGCCTAACGTTTTTTTTTCCAGCTAGCAGAATGTCTTGAGTTATGATCACAGTCCCATGAAAATACACGGTCGTGTATATGGTGCCATAGAAATGAATGGGTCAGTGTGCTAGCTGTGAAAAACGATGCCACTTTCAGTTTCCATGGGCATCTAGAGAGCAATAATGGTGGTCTTTGTGTAACATTTAGTAATGATGCCCATTAGTACCCCCACATGCTTTTATGATCCCCCCCCCTGTTTGGTACATACTAAGTATTTCCAACCAGTAATGATGTTTTATAGTACTCCCAACAGTAATGTTTCGTCGTATTATACAGTATTATACACACTGTTCACCCATACAGTAAATTGTACAGTGCTGCGGAATATGTTGGCGCTATATAAATAAAATGTATTATTATTATTACAGTATAATGACCTGTTAGTGCCTCCCAAACAGCACAATGCCCCATTGCCCCATTAGCACTGTCTACACAGAATAATACCCTCTTTAGCACCCACACACCAGTTTAATGCCCCCATTGTACTGCCACACAATATGATGCCCTCTTACTCGGTCCCACATTGTATGAAACCCTCTTAGTGCCTCGGCTTCCTGTTCCACCATTGTACTGAACTGTATGTGATCTGATAACTAGATCAGGAATGGTTGGGCGGACATAAATCCCTCAGGCTATGGGATGCCATGTGCTGCTCTGCTAACCCATAGGCACTTCTAACAGTGTTGTGAGCAAAATAAAGCCAATGAAAAAAGTTGTAATTTTTTTGTATAAAACTTGGTGACTTTCAGATGGCAGAAAACTGGTGTACACTTGATAAGTGATCTTCAGTTTGTGAATGACCTTCACTGAGTATAGGCAAGTATCGCAGGAACCCTCCGCAGCAGGTAGAGGAATGTAAATGAGGGCCGCTGTTTGCTTGGGGCCTGGTAAGAGCTGGATCAGAAGTGTGTATAGACACCAGAAATCCCATCACGTGTCACCGCACTATAATGAACTTCTGATGAATGAATTTTCTGCTGTAATAATTCAGGAATATCAATGTATAACTCTGTTCTTTCTTCAGTTTCTTGACATTTTGAGTAGTGAAGGCGGCTCAGTAACTATGGAAACAAGTTCTACTCAATCCCCCTAGAATCCTGGAGTCAAATACTTATATCTCATTGATTTTAGAAGTCGAGAGTTTATTGTTGTAGTTACTGCAGGTATCATCATCACGCAGAACACGTAGATTCACTGCTGGATTAGGAACATTGATTTTAGAATTAATCGACAAGTAAGACAAACACAAATGGAAAAATAAGAAGCTTCTTTCTTGGTGTTTAAGCCTCAGCAAAAATCAATGTGTAGACATCACTACTGTATAGACCTAGATTTACAATATGTAGGGTTTAGGTGCTGTTCACATTTAGTTTGTAAACAATATTTGGTAGCTCCCATAGTATAGTGTTTTTGTTTTTTGGTTTTTCTTACTGTGAGATGGTACAGGTGGTGAATGCCAATTTCTCACTTTAAGGAAAGAAAAGAGAAGAAACACCGAGCAAACCAATAGTGTAGATCTGTGGGATACTGGAGACAATTTTTTCTTTATATGTACGCAGCAAAATAGGTTAGACCAGTTGGCCTCTCACCTGAGAAGGTTGTGAGGAGTCACAACCACAAAAAGAGCGTGTGGCCAATACTCAGGCGGAGGAGGCAGCAGATCCTACTGAACGACACCAAACCCAAACTTGGACGGGAGAAGTAAAAAATGAAGAACTAAGGAATCAGAGGAGCGCACTCTGGTCGGATAAATCAGACTCGCATATAGGAAGGCACACTTTATTGGAAAGCACAACGCCGGAAGCGTTTCGGGCAAGACACCGCCCTTTGTCAAGTGCATAAAACTGCAGTAGTGGAGCATGGTGTGACAGCCATGACTTTATAATGCTGATACAATACCAGCACCCAATATGTGACCACTGAGGCCATTGATGGGCCACAGCTGTCACCTGAGCCAAGGCACTTCTGGTCCTGAACTGAGGACCATGGGACTAGATGAGTTTTTTTTTATTATTATTTCTCCCCACTCTTGGCCTCCAATCAGTTTTTCAATTATCCTGAAAAACCCTTTTAAAGCCATTTCACTTGTCTACAATAATGGACTTGTTGCCTACATTTTTCTCATTCATAATACTTTTTTGCTCATACCTCTTCCAACGACACCCCTCACACCCGTTACACACCCTCAGTCATGTTGCACTCCCTCTAGGTGTCCTCTTCATTTTTGGGGACTTTTCTAGAGTGTAAGAAGTCTAGTCTCAGCGTCCACGACTTCCCATCAAGCATTGCACATTCACTGGCCAATGGAAACCATGGTTTTGCCCATAATATTAACCCTTTAATGCTTCAATATTAAGCCATCCATAGTATGCAGATACAGCTGTCCTTTTTTTTATTCTGAACATGCAGCCACTCTGGACAGTGTACGGATATTACTATTATTACTGTCTACAGTAATACAATGTGGGAAAGCTGTGTGCATAGCGCTGTTGTATTGTCTCACAAGTGACATAACTAAGGTCTTGTGGACCCTGGTGCAAACTTTGACCCCTCCCTAGAGCGCATTCTTGATAGTGACGATTATGTGTGCTGTAGTGTTATTTTAGATACTTGAAAGTGATACAACCATAGTATAGTAATACGGTGAATGAGCACCGCATCACCCTGCATGTCAATAATGCTGAGAGCTGCTTGGTCTGGGAAATAGCTGATCTGCAGGGGTCCTAACAGGCTGAGATGTAAGAAATCAGTGGGGTCCAACACCTAGGACCCCTGCTGATTAGCTGTTTGAAGGGACTGTGGTGCTTTTGCGAGCGCCTTGACCCCTTCTCTGTTTTATAGTGCCCATACAATGTAATTCCACTTCCAGCTCTATCCACTGTTTAGTCCTGACACTGGGTGCTGCAGAGAACAGCTGATCAGTGGGGTTGCTGAGTGGCAGACCCCCACTTGATACTGATGATTACTAATTCTGAGGATAGGTTATAAATATCAAAAGACTGGAAATCCCTTGAATTCTTTCTTGAAGAACCAATAATATAGTTATTACATTTCACAAATTACTTTGAGTCAAATGCAATTATAAATTCACATGTACCTCATTTTCTGCTGAATTTTCTGTAACTGTCCCATATAGAAATCAATGTAGAGCAGCCTGTTGGAGCAACCCATGTAGAGCAACCACTAGTAGTTATCAATGGTGGCCAAACCACTCAAGGGTCTCCTGAGTTGGTGCAATGCCGAGGGGGCATGGACAGCACATAATGGTGGTAATAATTCCCCAGGGAGCTTCCAGCTGATGGTAGTTTTCACCCCACTGAGTCACGTGATTGTGGTCTAAAGGGCCCTTGATAGTAAATGCAGGAATTGACTCAGGAGACAGTGGTCTCAATTGAAGAACAAGGTAAACTTTACTGAAGAAGATGCAGCAGCAAACAGCTCCCTGATATGTGTAACAGTGCAATGGCGGTTCTACAGTTGGATGGATATATGCCACGTAATGGTTTTCAGGCAGGGATGCCCAATATATCTCACTAGTGCCAGATAACAACAACTTCACGTCTCTTATATTCAGTCAATTGTCTGAGGCTCTGCCAAACCTAGTCTTCTTCTCAATAATAGCACTTTCTCTCTCTTACCTCTGTATAGGCTGACGGCAGGGGCGTAACTACCATAGAGGCAGCGGAGGCAGCCGCCACAGGGCCCGGGCCATTAGGGGGCCCGGTGACAGGGGCCACTATTTGGTATAATACTGTGTGCAGGGGCCACTATTGGGGATAATACTGTATTCAGGGGCCACTATGAGACATAATACTGTGTGCAGGGGACACAGGGGTCACTATGGGACATAATACTGTGTGCAGGGCCACTAAGGGACATAATACTGTGTGCAGGGCCACTAAGGGACATAATACTGTGTGCAGGGGCCACTATGGGGCATAATAGAGTGCGGAGGAGGGGGTTGGTCGAGGTCTCCAGCGTCGGTGTCGTTGGGGGGGGCATGCCAAAAGTTCGCCACGGGGCCCCGCCATTCCTAGTTACACCACTGGCTGACGGTATATAATTCTTCCCTGTCTCAGGGCTGCAGCAATCCTAGCATTGGCCACGTTGGCAATATCCGTATTATTCAGTAGATATGCTAACTGAAGACGGCCGTGAGGTAAGTTAGAGCCTTCTCCCTTAATCCCAGACAAGAGTGGGCTGGGCAGGACAATGACTGTCCCAAATGGAGAGGTGTTTCTCCATTCCCAGTGGAACAGCCCTAACATTGGGGATAACATGCATAGAAGCACAATCTTATTTACAAGTGGCCCTTATATCATGCAGTGCAATGACCTATGGTGTAAATTGTAAGCGTTTGTTCAGGTGTTCTGCAGATTTTATGGGGCAAAATTTATTTGAAGAAAATCCGCAGTGCTTCAGTCATTTTTGGGCACCCACTTATGGCAATTTTTTGGGCAGAAGTAATGTTAAATGAGCTAGATTGTGAAGGTTCTGCCCACACCATTAAAAAGCCCAAGACCAAATGCTCCTAAAATTGTGCCCTGTAATCCAGAACCTTCTACCATTGGGTTCAGTTCATAAAAACATTCTAGGTATATAGGAAGAATTGTTTTTCAGTTGTTTTGTAGTGAAACACATCAGCTCAAAATAGTTACGCCAATAGGAAGACATGTATCCATTGTGAACTGAAGAAACAAAGTGACTAGAGATGAGCGAACACTAAAATGTTCGAGGTTCGAAATTCGATTCGAACAGCCGCTCAATGTTCGTGTGTTCGAATGGGTTTCGAACCCCATTATAGTCTATGGGGAACAGATACTCGTTAAGGGGGAAACCCAAATCCGTGTCTGGAGGGTCACCAAGTCCACTATGACACCCCAGGAAATGATGCCAACACCTCTGGAATGACACTGGGACAGCAGGGGAAGCATGTCTGGGGGCATCTAACACACCAAAGACCCTCTATTACCCCAACATCACAGCCTAACAACTACACACTTTACACACTCAATACCACCTCTCTGACAGTAGGAAAACACCTTGAAACATGTGTATTTGGCACTTGCAGTGAGGAGAGCTTGTCAACAGCAGTGAATTTGGCCCTTGTAGTAAGTTGAGGTTGGCACCAACATTTGTTTTGAAAATCAGGGTGGATTGAGCCTCTAACCAGCAGAGTTTGGGCAAATTCATGGTGGAGGGAGCCTCTAAACACCCCAGTTTGGGCAAATTCATGGTGGAGGGAGCCTCTAAAAACCCCAGTTTGGACCAATTCATGGTGGAGGGAGCCTCTAACCAGCCCAGTTTGGGCAAATTCATGGTGGAGGGAGCCTCTAAAAAACCCAGTTTGGACCAATTCATGGTGGAGGGAGCCTCTAACCAGCCCAGTTTGGGCAAATTCATGGTGGAGGGAGCCTCTAACCAGCCCAGTTTGGGCAAATTCATGGTGGAGGGAGCCTCTAAAAAACCCAGTTTGGACCAATTCATGGTGGAGGGAGCCTCTAACCAGCCCAGTTTGGGCAAATTCATGGTGGAGGGAGCCTCTAACCAGCCCAGTTTGGACCAATTAATAGTGGAGGGAGCCTCTAACCAGCCCAGTTTGGACCAATTAATGGTGGAGGGAGCCTCTAACCAGCCCAGTTTGGACCAATTAATGGTGGAGGGAGCCTCTAACCAGCCCAGTTTGGACCAATTAATGGTGGAGGGAGCCTCTAACCACCCCAGTTTGGACCAATTCATGGTGGAGGGAGCCTCTAAACAGCCAAGTTTGGACCAATTCATGGTGGAGGGAGCCTCTAAAAACCCCAGTTTGGACCAATTCATGGTGGAGGGAGCCTCTAACCAGCCCAGTTTGGGCAAATTCATGGTGGAGGGAGCCTCTAAACAGCCCAGTTTGGGCAAATTCATGGTGGAGGGAGCCTCTAACCAGCCCAGTTTGGACCAATTAATGGTGGAGGGAGCCGCTAAACAGCCCAGTTTGGGCAAATTCATGGTGGAGGGAGCCTCTAAACAGCCCAGTTTGGACCAATTCATGGTGGAGGGAGCCTCTAAAAAAACCCAGTTTGGACCAATTCATGGTGGAGGGAGCCTCTAAACAGCCCAGTTTGGGCAAATTCATGGTGGAGGGAGCCTCTAACCAGCCCAGTTTGGACCAATTAATGGTGGAGGGAGCCTCTAAACAGCCAAGTTTTGGGAAATTCATGGTGGAGGGAGCCTCTAACCAGCCCAGTTTGGACCAATTCATGGTGGAGGGAGCCTCTAAACAGCCCAGTTTGGGCAAATTCATGGTGGAGGGAGCCTCTAAAAAACCCAGTTTGGACCAATTCATGGTGGAGGGAGCCTCTAACCAGCCCAGTTTGGACCAATTAATGGTGGAGGGAGCCTCTAAACAGCCAAGTTTGGACCAATTCATGGTGGAGGGAGCCTCTAAAAACCCCAGTTTGGACCAATTCATGGTGGAGGGAGCCTCTAACCAGCCCAGTTTGGGCAAATTCATGGTGGAGGGAGCCTCTAAACAGCCCAGTTTGGGCAAATTCATGGTGGAGGGAGCCTCTAACCAGCCCAGTTTGGACCAATTAATGGTGGAGGGAGCCGCTAAACA
The DNA here is from genome assembly GCF_031893055.1 of Leptodactylus fuscus. NCBI lineage: Eukaryota > Metazoa > Chordata > Amphibia > Anura > Leptodactylidae > Leptodactylus > Leptodactylus fuscus. The sequence continues at coordinate 175,967,016 of NC_134268.1, read as the reverse complement.
GCCCAGTTTGGACCAATTCATGGTGGAGGGAGCCTCTAAAAACCCCAGTTTGGACCAATTCATGGTGGAGGGAGCCTCTAAAAAACCCAGTTTGGGCAAATTCATGGTGGAAGGAGCCTCTAACCAGCAGAGTTGTGGGAAAGCAGGGTGGAGGGAGCCTCTAACCAGCAGAGTTGGTGGAAATCAGGGTGGAGGGAGCCTCTAACCAGCAGAGTTGGGGGAAATCATGTTGGAGGGAGCCTAGTATTAGCAGAATTGTGCAACGCTTATGGTGGATGAGTATGAGGATGCGGAGGAATTGGAGAGGTTGAGTACAGACATGGAGTTTCATGTTGGGGTGCTTTACACAGGTGGGCACAAAAATGACGGCTCTACCCAGTGGTGGTTCATTTTTATCAAAGTGAGCCGGTCGGCACTCTCAGCTGACAGACGGGTGCGCTTGTCAGTGATGATGCCACCGGCTGCACTGAACACCCTCTCAGATAGGACGCTGGCGGCAGGACAGGACAGCACCTCCAAGGCATATAGGGCAAGTTCAAGCCACAGGTCCAACTTCGACACCCAATACGTGTAGGGCGCAGAGGGGTCGGAGAGGACAGGGCTGTGGTCGGAAAGGTATTCCCGCAACATGCGCCTATACTTCTCACGCCTGGTGACACTAGGACCCTCCGTGGCGGCACTTTGGCGAGGGGGTGCCATCAAGGTGTCCCAGACCTTAGACAGTGTGCCCCTCGTTTGTGTGGACCGGTGAGAACTTGGTTGCCTACTGGAGGAACTGCCCTCCCTGCCGCCAACGTCACATGCTGGAAACATCTCCATCATATTCTGCACCAATTGCCTGTGGCAAGCATTGATGCGATTGGCCCTCCCCTCTACCGGAATAAAAGACGAGATGTTGTTTTTATACCGGGGGTCAAGGATAGCAAAGATCCAGTACTGGTTGTCCTCCATGATTTTGACAATACGCTTGTCGGTTGTAAAGCACCCCAACATGAACTCAGCCATGTCTGCCACAGTGTTAGTTGGCATGACTCCTCTGGCCCCACCGGAAAGTTCAATCTCCATTTCCTCCTCATCCTCCATGTCTACCCATCCGCGCTGCAACAATGGGACGATTCGAAGTTGCCCGGAAGCCTCCTGTATCACCATCACATCATCGGACAACTCTTCTTCCTCCTCCTCCTCCTCCTCCTCCTCCATTAAACGCAGTGAAGCGGACAGATGTGTGGACCTACTCTCCAGCTGTGACGGATCGGATGCTATCCCTAACTCCTCTGTGTGATCTGAGTTATCCCTGATGTCAATCAGGGATTCTCTCAGAACACACAAGAGCGGGATTGTAAGGCTCACCATCGCATCCTCAGAGCTCACCCTCCTTGTGGACTCCTCAAAGACCCGTAGGATGTCACAAAGGTCTCTCATCCATGGCCACTCATGGATGTGAAACTGAGGCAGCTGACTTTGTGGCACCCTAGGGTTTTGTAGCTGGTATTCCATCAAAGGTCTCTGCTGCTCAACCACTCTATTCAACATCTGAAACGTTGAGTTCCAGCGTGTGGGGACGTCGCACAAAAGCCGGTGTTGTGGCACATGCAGGCGTTGCTGGAGAGATTTTAAGCTAGCAGCGGCTACTGTCGACTTGCGAAAGTGGGCGCAAATGCGCCGCACTTTCACCAGTAGCTCTGGAACATTGGGGTAGCTCTTTAGGAAACGTTGCACCACTAGGTTGAAGACGTGGGCCAGGCATGGAACATGTTGGAGTCCGGCAAGCTCCAGAGCTGCTACCAGGTTCCGGCCGTTATCACAAACGACCATGCCTGGGCCCAGGTGCAGCGGCTCAAACCATATTGCCGTCTCATCGAGGAGGGCATCCCTCACCTCGGAGGCAGTGTGCTGTCTGTCCCCCAAGCTGATCAGCTTCAGCACAGCCTGCTGACGTCTACCAACGCCAGTGCTGCAACGTTTCCAACTCGTAGCTGGGGTCAATCTAACAGCGGAGGAGGAGGCGGTGGCGAAGGAGGAGGCGGTGGCGGAGGAGGAGGCGGTAGAGGAGGAGGGGGGGTGTTCTTCTCGTGTCCCTGCCAGGAATGTTAGGCGGGGAGACGAGGTACACCGGGCCAGTTTGGGAAGCAGTCCCAGCCTCAACTACATTCACCCAGTGTGCCGTCAGTGAAATGTAGCGTCCCTGTCCGCATGTACTTGTCCACGCGTCGGTGGTCAAGTGGACCTTTGTGCAAAGCGCGGAACTAAGGGCCCGCCTGATGTTGAGTGACACGTGCTGGTGCAAGGCGGGGACGGCACACCGGGAGAAGTAGTGACGGCTAGGGACGGCATAGCGAGGTGCCGCAGTTGCCATCAGGTCCAGGAAGGCGGGAGTTTCAACAAGCCGGAACGCCAACATCTCCTGGGCCAGCAGTTTAGCGATGTTGGCGTTCAAGGCTTGCGCGTGTGGGTGGTTAGCAGTGTATTTCTGCCGCCGCTCCAATGTCTGAGAGATGGTGGGTTGTTGTAAAGAAACGCCTGATGGTGCCTTTGATGGTGCAGGAGAAGGAGATAAGACAGGACCAGGGGAGGATGAGGTAGAAGTCAACAAAGTGGCGGAGGCAGATGAAGTGGTGTCCTGGCTCGTCCTCTGGAGTGCATCGCCAGCACAGTCAGCAGTGGCAGTGGCAGAGGCAGAGGCAGTGGCAGAGGCAGTGGCAGTGGCGTGAACGGCAGGCGGCCTTTGTCCTGCCGTTGCTGCCTGCCACTGATTCCAGTGCTTGGATTCCAAATGACGGCGCATTGAAGTGGTGGACAGGTTGCTCTTCTCAGAGCCCCTAATCAATTTCGAGAGGCAAATTGTGCAGACAACACTATATCTGTCCTCGGCGCATTCCTTGAAAAAACTCCACACCTTCGAGAAACGTGCCCTCGAGGTGGGAGTTTTTCGGGGCTGGGTACGAACTGGAACATCTTGGGAGATTCTGGGTGTGGCCTGGCTTCGCCTAAGCTGCTGACCTCTGCCTCTGCCTCTAGCTACCCTTTTTGGTGCTGCACCTGCCTCAACATCCACACTACTTTCCCCGCTTGACATCCCCCCTGTCCAGGTCGGGTCAGTGTCCTCATCATCCACCACTTCCTCTTCCAACTCCTGTCTCATCTCCTCCTCCCGCACAATGCGCCGGTCAACTGGATGCCCTGACGGCAACTGCGTCACATCATCGTCGATCAGGGTGGGTTGCTGGTCATCCACCACCAAATCGAACGGAGATGGAGGAGACTCTAGTGTTTGAGCATCTGGACACAGATGCTCCTCTGTTAGGTTCGTGGAATCGTGACGTGGAGAGGCAGGTTGAGGGACAATGAAAGGAGCGGAGAACAGCTCTGGGGAGCAGGGACAGTTTGGGTTATTGTTCTGTAAAGCTTCGGAATTTTGGGAGGAAGGAAGACAAGACTGTTGGGTAATAGGAGGAGAGGAGGCAGAGTCTGACTGGCTGCTGGACAATGTGCTGTAAGCGTTCTCTGACAGCCATTGCAAGACCTGTTCCTGGTTCTCGGGCCTACTAAGGTTTGTACCCTGCAGTTTAGTTAATGTGGCAAGCAACCCTGGCACTGTGGAGTGGCGCAATGCTTGCTGCCCCACAGGAGTAGGCATGGGACGCCCTGTGGCTTCACTGCTACCTTGCTCCCCAGAACCATTCCCCCGACCTCGCCCACGGCCTCGTCCACGTCCCTTTCCGGGAGCCTTGCGCATTTTGAATTCCTAGTTAGAAATTGGCACTGTATACCAGTAGTAAAAATTGTGGGTGCACGTAACCCCAATATATTCTTTGAATTACCAATCAGAAACTGGCACTATATGGCAGTAGCAAGAAATGAGGGTATTTGTATTCCCAATATATTCTTTGAATTCCCAGTCAGACACTGGCACTATATGGCAGTAGCAAGAAATGAGGGTATTTGTATTCCCAATATATTCTTTGAATTCCCAGTCAGACAATGGCACTATATACCAGTAGTAAAAACTGTGGGTGCACGTAACCACAATATATTCTTTGAATTACCAGTCAGAAACTGGCACTATATGGCAGTAGCAAGAAATGAGGGTATTTATAACCCCAATATATTCTTTGAATTCCCAATCAGACAATGGCACTGTATACCAGTAGTGTAAATTGTGGGTGCACGTAACCACAATATATTCTTTGAATTACCAGTCAGAAACTGGCACTATATGGCAGTAGCAAGAAATGAGGGTATTTGTATTCCCAATATATTCTTTGAATTCCCAGTCAGACAATGGCACTGTATACCAGTAGTAAAAATTGTGGGTGCACGTAACCCCAATATATTCTTTGAATTACCAGTCAGAAACTGGCACTATATGGCAGTAGCAAGAAATGAGGGTATTTGTATTCCCAATATATTCTTTGAATTCCCAGTCAGACAATGGCACTGTATACCAGTAGTAAAAATTGTGGGTGCACGTAACCCCAATATATTCTTTGAATTCCCAGTCAGACACTGGCACTATATGGCAGTAGCAAGAAATGAGGGTATTTGTATTCCCAATATATTCTTTGAATTCCCAGTCAGACAATGGCACTGTATACCAGTAGTAAAAATTGTGGGTGCACGTAACCCCATTATATTCTTTGAATTACCAGTCAGAAACTGGCACTATATGGCAGTAGCAAGAAATGAGGGTATTTATAACCCCAATATATTCTTTGAATTCCCAATCAGACAATGGCACTGTATACCAGTAGTAAAAATTGTGGGTGCACGTAACCCCAATATATTCTTTGAATTCCCAGTCAGACACTGGCACAATATGGCAGTAGCAAGAAATGAGGGTATTTGTATTCCCAATATATTCTTTGAATTCCCAGTCAGACAATGGCACTGTATACCAGTAGTAAAAATTGTGGGTGCACGTAACCCCAATATATTCTTTGAATTACCAGTCAGAAACTGGCACTATATGGCAGTAGCAAGAAATGAGGGTATTTATAACCCCAATATATTCTTTGAATTCCCAGTCAGACAATGGCACTGTATACCAGTAGTAAAAATTGTGGGTGCACGTAACCCCAATATATTCTTTGAATTCCCAGTCAGACACTGGCACTATATGGCAGTAGCAAGAAATGAGGGTATTTGTATTCCCAATATACTCTTTGAATTCCCAGTCAGACAATGGCACTGTATACCAGTAGTAAAAATTGTGGGTGCACGTAACCCCAATATATTCTTTGAATTACCAGTCAGAAACTGGCACTATATGGCAGTAGCAAGAAATGAGGGTATTTGTATTCCCAATATATTCTTTGAATTCCCAGTCAGACAATGGCACTGTATACCAGTAGTAAAAATTGTGGGTGCACGTAACCCCAATATATTCTTTGAATTCCCAGTCAGACACTGGCACTATATGGCAGTAGCAAGAAATGAGGGTATTTGTATTCCCAATATATTCTTTGAATTCCCAGTCAGACAATGGCACTGTATACCAGTAGTAAAAATTGTGGGTGCACGTAACCCCAATATATTCTTTGAATTCCCAGTCAGACACTGGCACTATATGGCAGTAGCAAGAAATGAGGGTATTTGTATTCCCAATATATTCTTTGAATTCCCAGTCAGACACTGGCACTATATGGCAGTAGCAAGAAATGAGGGTATTTGTATTCCCAATATACTCTTTGAATTCCCAGTCAGACAATGGCACTGTATACCAGTAGTAAAAATTGTGGGTGCACGTAACCCCAATATATTCTTTGAATTCCCAGTCAGACACTGGCACTATATGGCAGTAGCAAGAAATGAGGGTATTTGTATTCCCAATATACTCTTTGAATTCCCAGTCAGACAATGGCACTGTATACCAGTAGTAAAAATTGTGGGTGCACGTAACCCCAATATATTCTTTGAATTACCAGTCAGAAACTGGCACTATATGGCAGTAGCAAGAAATGAGGGTATTTGTATTCCCAATATATTCTTTGAATTCCCAGTCAGACAATGGCACTGTATACCAGTAGTAAAAATTGTGGGTGCACGTAACCCCAATATATTCTTTGAATTCCCAGTCAGACACTGGCACTATATGGCAGTAGCAAGAAATGAGGGTATTTGTATTCCCAATATATTCTTTGAATTCCCAGTCAGACAATGGCACTGTATACCAGTAGTAAAAATTGTGGGTGCACGTAACCCCAATATATTCTTTGAATTACCAGTCAGAAACTGGCACTATATGGCAGTAGCAAGAAATGAGGGTATTTGTATTCCCAATATATTCTTTGAATTCCCAGTCAGACAATGGCACTGTATACCAGTAGTAAAAATTGTGGGTGCACGTAACCCCAATATATTCTTTGAATTCCCAGTCAGACACTGGCACTATATGGCAGTAGCAAGAAATGAGGGTATTTGTATTCCCAATATATTCTTTGAATTCCCAGTCAGACAATGGCACTGTATACCAGTAGTAAAAATTGTGGGTGCACGTAACCCCAATATATTCTTTGAATTCCCAGTCAGACACTGGCACTATATGGCAGTAGCAAGAAATGAGGGTATTTGTATTCCCAATATATTCTTTGAATTCCCAGTCAGACACTGGCACTATATGGCAGTAGCAAGAAATGAGGGTATTTGTATTCCCAATATATTCTTTGAATTCCCAGTCAGACAATGGCACTGTATACCAGTAGTAAAAATTGTGGGTGCACGTAACCCCAATATATTCTTTGAATTCCCAGTCAGACACTGGCACTATATGGCAGTAGCAAGAAATGAGGGTATTTGTATTCCCAATATATTCTTTGAATTCCCAGTCAGACAATGGCACTGTATACCAGTAGTAAAAATTGTGGGTGCACGTAACCCCAATATATTCTTTGAATTACCAGTCAGAAACTGGCACTATATGGCAGTAGCAAGAAATGAGGGTATTTGTATTCCCAATATATTCTTTGAATTCCCAGTCAGACAATGGCACTGTATACCAGTAGTAAAAATTGTGGGTGCACGTAACCCCAATATATTCTTTGAATTCCCAGTCAGACACTGGCACTATATGGCAGTAGCAAGAAATGAGGGTATTTGTATTCCCAATATATTCTTTGAATTCCCAGTCAGACAATGGCACTGTATACCAGTAGTAAAAATTGTGGGTGCACGTAACCCCAATATATTCTTTGAATTACCAGTCAGAAACTGGCACTATATGGCAGTAGCAAGAAATGAGGGTATTTGTATTCCCAATATATTCTTTGAATTCCCAGTCAGACAATGGCACTGTATACCAGTAGTAAAAATTGTGGGTGTATATAGCCCCAATTCTATTGCTAGGGGACTTGCAGGGTATTTCTGGGGTGAAGGTGGGGGGGCACACCGTTGGAACGGGTATCGGGGTATATATCGGGTATACGGGAATACACTGACAGTGTATTCCATTCAGGATCCTGGGAAAGCTGGGTTGCGGCGATTGAGCCCGTCAGTGCCACGTTACACTGACAAGCTTCTCCCTGGAATTTAGCTCTTATAAGAGCTGTTGGTTGTCTTCTCCTTCCTATCCTAGCCTGTCCCTGCCTACCCAGAATCTAAGCCCTAGCTAGCTGGACGGAAACCTCCGTCCTCGGTGAATTGCAAGCTCAGAATGACGCGAACCTGGGCGGCGCTGTTCTTTTAAATTAGAGGTCACATGTTTTCGGCAGCCAATGGGTTTTGCCTACTTTTCTCAACGTCACCGGTGTCGTAGTTCCTGTCCCACCTACCCTGCGCTGTTATTGGAGCAAAAAAGGCGCCAGGGAAGGTGGGAGGGGAATCGAGTAATGGCGCACTTTACCACGCGGTGTTCGATTCGATTCGAACATGCCGAACAGCCTAATATCCGATCGAACATGAGTTCGATAGAACACTGTTCGCTCATCTCTAAAAGTGACCAAACCCAGGGAAGCAGGGCACGCAGAAATACAGCATGTGGCATGTAGTAGACATTACAGGTACAGTCAGAAACATCTTGTTACATTGTAATGTTGCCACCTGCTGGAAAAGGGAAGAAGTGACAAATTCTGTCACTTATGTGTTTTATATTTACCTATTGACTTACATCCGGCTGTAGAATTCTTTGTAAAAAAAAAAAAAAAAAAAAGAGCTATGGAAAAAAAGGGCAGAAAATGTGCAGCAAAAATTCTTTTATTTGTCTAACTTGTATAGCAGCAACATATTCTGTAGGGCTTTACAGACATTATCAGTCTCCTATAGGGCTGAAAATCTCTGTTCCTGATCAGTACATCTTTATATTACCAGTGCACAGTTGTACCCAGTGGATATTCAGACTTTGGCAGATTGATATCATTGCGTTGTGTATTGTGAAGTCCTATCATATGTTGCTTCTGTCACATTGCTGCACATGGGTTCTCTTATCTAGGCAATGTCCTGTACAGTACAGTCTGTCTACAGAATACAAGGCACCATTTTTCTCTCATTTAACAAAACAAGGAATTGTTTACAGGCTAGATCTATTAAAAGCCATCATCTTCTCAGAACAAGTGGTACAATGATGGCAGCAACAAGCAAGCATTCTGATGGTGAATGGCTGCGGAGAACTAATTCTCAACAAGCCCTGCAGCCCTGTCTCCAGACTATTATATAATCCTGCGTCCATGAAATAATGTGGGATGTGTATAGGGCACTGGATTGAAACAAATCCCATCCACACATTGAGTTTAAAAAAAACAACGTTTGGTATAGGAGTCCATTCAGACGTTGGAAAATGAAGAAGAACTGAGGTAGACATTTGTCTCAGATTCCTCTTTATTCCGTCATGGCTTTCCATCAGCATTTAGGCCCAGATCAATCGGCCCAATCAGAGGGGAGTCTTAAGATGGGGCAAGGTTGAGCAGGAGGCTTATTTTTTCAGCATCCTGCTCCGATCTCTGTCTCCCATTGAATAGAATAGGAGGCAGAGTCAACTTGGAATCTGATGCTGGATGGGGCCTACAGTTTCGGGTACTTCAGATTTTATAACCACAGCATGTCAGTATTTCTACAACTAGTACCCCTACCGATCAGCTGTTTTCAGCAGTTGCTGGTGTTGCAGTATATAGTTGACAGAGTTGGAAGCAGAAGTCCTCTGTACTGAGCTATTGCTGCTCACCTCCCATTGACTTGAATAGGATCTGATCTGCAGTAATCCAACACAACCACCACACAGTGTACAGAGCTGTCTGCCTCCATCCACTGTATAGTTCTGGCTTTAGCTGCTGATGACATATGTCTGACCTCCTCCCAGCTGTTCTAAGGATAGGTTATCAACATCAGACGCCTGGATAACCTCTGTATATGTAGGCTTTTTCATAATGGAGAGGTGGCAAAGCTAATATGGTGCCTGCTCCAGGTGTATTATCATAACATCACATAGCAAACAAGTTACAACCTGTGGCTAAGACCTCTATATATGGTATAGGATAGGGGCAAGCTAGGTTTTTGAAAGTTTGTGAACCCTTCAGAATCTTCTATACTTTTGCACACATTTGACCTAAAACTTAACCGGATTCTTACACTCCTAAAAGTAGTTAAAGAGCACCAAGTAAATTATTGGAATTACGGCTAGGTTCACATCTGCATTGGGCTCTCCATCGTTCAGGTCCGCTGGGGGACCCGAAGGATGGAGAGCCCGACTGCCAAAATAGTGGTTACCCATAGACCCTATAGACTATAAAGGGGTCCATTGGGTGTCCATCATTTTTATACTGAAACCAGCAGAGGGAAAAGTTTCAGATTCCAGCAGAGTCTACAATGGCGCAAATGTAAACTTGGTCTTAACTTGGCTATTCCAAAACTTTAATCTTATTCTTTTTTTTAACCATTCTGTAGCAGAACAATTTGTGTGCTTAGGGTCTTTGTCTTGCCGCATAACCCCCACGTTCTCTGGAGATTCAGTTCATGGACAACAAGCAGCTATTTTAATTATATTGAGGAATTGAAAAACAATGTTTGGCACAATAAGGGACCCGCTAAGTCATGAGCACAAGTCCTGACATTGAATTTAGAGCTATAATTGATGGTCGCTAAACGACTAGATCTTGAGAAACTAGATGTTATGTGGAAAACCTGTCATGAAGTTAGTAGATTACTGTTTCTGCCACTAGAGGTCCTTCTGGTCTGGTCAGATACATATGGAGCTGTTACTACTGAATAAGAGAAATGTAAATTATCATTTCATTTCATTTTTTGTGACCTTGAAGGGCTCATCTACACCAAGAATTAGTATGGTAGTTTTACATTGTACCACTACTTCAGTATAAAAAAAAAAAAAAAGACTTAAAAAAACCTTGTAAATTTAGCTGAAGTTACCCTTGCCAACCAATCAGATTTTAGCATGAATTTTACAAAGAGTTTGTAGAGAATGAAAGAGGGAATCTGATCGGTTGCAACGATCAACTGCAACATTTTTCCTTAAAACTCATTTTGCAACCCCCCCCCCCCCCCCCATGTACCCAGTACCTACCCGCTATAAGAGATAATGGTCATTGGTATTTTTTCTGTTAGTATTCAATCATATGTGTACCCTTAGGATGCTGACACTGAAAGCTTGGGGCTTTGGACGCTAGTTACACCCTTTGCATCAAAATATATTGACAGTAATTTGTAAAATTTTTCAACTATGCTGACCGTTTGCCATGTGTTTCTTTATTGACTTCTATAGGGGAAAACAAGATTCAAAATCACTTTTTACATACCATTTGCTATCACTATGGGAGATTTTGGCATAACGCAACCCACGCAATTGTGTGATCAGAAGGGGACACATTGGTAAAGCGCATCATGGCATTTTACTCACCCTTACACATGCCTCCCAACTTTTGAAGAACTGAAAGAGGGACAAAATGTGCGGCACGCTACGCGCGCCGCGGAGAATTTAGCCCCGCCCACTTTTGTGTTGACTCCACCCACTCGTTAATTTTTCATGTGCCCGCACACAGTATAATCCTCCTACAGTCACCCGTAAATTATATGTCCCCCCTCTATCTCTCCCCCAGTTTCATATACACCCTTCATCTGCCCCCAGTTTCATGTCCTCTCCATCTCTGCCCCCAGATTCATGTCCCCACATCTCTGCCCCCAGATTCATGTCCCACATCTCTGCCCCCAGATTCATGTCCCCCATCTCTGCCCCCAGATTCATGTCCCCCATCTCTGCCCTCAGATTCATGTCCTCTCCATCTCTGCCCCCAGATTCATGTCCCCACATCTCTGTCCCCAGATTCATGTCCCTCCATCTCTGCCCCCAGATTCATGTCCCTCCATCTCTGCCCCAGATTCATGTCCCTCCATCTCTGCCCCCAGATTCATGTCCCCACATCTCTGCCCCCAGTTTCATGTCCACTCCATCTCTGCCCCCAGATTCATGTCCCTCCATATCTGCCCCCAGATTCATGTCCCCACATCTCTGCCCCCAGATTCATGTCCCCACATCTCTGCCCCCAGATTCATGTCCCACATCTCTGCCCCCAGATTCCTGTCCCTCCATCTCTGCCCCCAGATTCATGTCCCTCCATCCCTGCCCCCAGATTCATGTCCCCACATCTCTGCCCCCAGTTTCATGTCCACTCCATCTCTGCCCCCAGATTCATGTCCCTCCATATCTGCCCCCAGATTCATGTCCCCACATCTCTGCCCCCAGATTCATGTCCCCACATCTCTGCCCCCAGATTCATGTCCCCACATCTCTGCCCCCAGATTCATGTCCCCACATCTCTTCCCCCAGATTCCTGTCCCTCCATCTCTGCCCCCAGATTCATGTCCCCCAATCTCTGCCCCCAGATTCATGTCCCCACATCTCTGCCCCAGATTCATGTCCCCCATCTCTGCCCCCAGATTCATGTCCTCTCCATCTCTGCCCCCAGATTCATGTCCCCACATCTCTGCCCCCAGATTCATGTCCCCCATCTCTGCCCCCAGTTTCATGTCCCCATCTCTGCCCTCAGATTCATGTCCTCTCCATCTCTGCCCCCAGATTCATGTCCCCCATCTCTGCCCCCAGTTTCATGTCCACTCCATCTCTGCCCCCAGTTTCATGTCCACTCCATCTCTGCCCCCAGATTCATGTCCCTCCATCTCTGCCCCCAGATTCCTGTCCCTCCATCTCTGCCCCCAGATTCCTGTCCCTCCATCTCTGCCCCCAGATTCATGTCCCCCAATCTCTGCCCCCAGATTCATGTCCCCACATCTCTGCCCCCAGATTCATGTAATCTCCATATCTGCCCCCAGATTCATGTCCCCACATCTCTGCCCCCAGATTCATGTCCCTCCATCTCTGCCCCCAGTTTCATGTCCACTCCATCTCTGCCCCCAGATTCATGTCCCACATCTCTGCCCCCAGATTCATGTCCCTCCATCTCTGCCCCCAAATTCATGTCCTCTCCATCTCTGCCCCCAGATTCATGTCCCCCATCTCTGCCCCCAGTTTCATTTCCCCATCTCTGCCCTCAGATTCATGTCCTCTCCATCTCTGCCCCCAGATTCATGTCCCCCATCTCTGCCCCCAGTTTCATGTCCACTCCATCTCTGCCCCCAAATTCATGTCCCTCCATCTCTGCCCCCAGATTCATGTCCCTCCATCTCTGCCCCCAGATTCATGTCCCCACATCTCTGCCCCCAGATTCATGTCCCCCATCTCTGCCCCCAGATTCATGTCCCCCATCTCTGCCCCCAGATTCATGTCCTCTCCATCTCTGCCCCCAGTTTCATGTCCCCCATCTCTGCCCCCAGATTCATGTCCCCACATCTCTGCCCCCAGATTCATGTCCCACATCTCTGCCCCCAGATTCATGTCCCCCATCTCTGCCCCCAGATTCATGTCCTCTCCATCTCTGCCCCCAGTTTCATGTCCACTCCATCTCTGCCCCCAGTTTCATGTCCACTCCATCTCTGCCCCCAGATTCATGTCCCTCCATCTCTGCCCCCAGATTCATGTCCCCACATCTCTGCCCCCAGTTTCATGTCCACTCCATCTCTGCCCCCAGATTCATGTCCCTCCATCTCTGCCCCCGGATTCATGTCCCTCCATCTCTGCCCCCAGATTCATGTCCCCACATCTCTGCCCCCAGTTTCATGTCCACTCCATCTCTGCCCCCAGATTCATGTCCCTCCATATCTGCCCCCAGATTCATGTCCCCACATCTCTGCCCCAGATTCATGTCCCTCCATCTCTGCCCCCAGATTCATGTCCCCCATCTCTGCCCCCAGATTCATGTCCCCACATCTCTGCCCCCAGATTCATGTCCCACATCTCTGCCCCCAGATTCATGTCCTCTCCATCTCTGCCCCCAGATTCATGTCCCCACATCTCTGTCCCCAGATTCATGTCCCCCATCTCTGCCCCCAGATTCATGTCCCTCCATCTCTGCCCCCAGATTCATGTCCCCACATCTCTGCCCCCAGATTCATGTCCCCATCTCTGCCCCCAGATTCCTGTCCCTCCATCTCTGCCCCCAGATTCCTGTCCCTCCATCTCTGCCCCCAGATTCATGTCCCCCAATCTCTGCCCCCAGATTCATGTCCCCACATCTCTGCCCCCAGATTCATGTAATCTCCATATCTGCCCCCAGATTCATGTCCCCACATCTCTGCCCCCAGATTCATGTCCCTCCATCTCTGCCCCCAGTTTCATGTCCACTCCATCTCTGCCCCCAGATTCATGTCCCACATCTCTGCCCCCAGATTCATGTCCCTCCATCTCTGCCCCCAAATTCATGTCCTCTCCATCTCTGCCCCCAGATTCATGTCCCCCATCTCTGCCCCCAGTTTCATGTCCCCATCTCTGCCCTCAGATTCATGTCCTCTCCATCTCTGCCCCCAGATTCATGTACCCCATCTCTGCCCCCAGTTTCATGTCCACTCCATCTCTGCCCCCAGATTCATGTCCCTCCATCTCTGCCCCCAGATTCATGTCCCCACATCTCTGTCCCCAGATTCATGTCCCCCATCTCTTCCCCCAGATTCATGTCCCTCCATCTCTGCCCCCAGATTCATGTCCTCTCCATCTCTGCCCCCAGATTCATGTACCCCATCTCTGCCCCCAGTTTCATGTCCACTCCATCTCTGCCCCCAGATTCATGTCCCTCCATCTCTGCCCCAGATTCATGTCCCTCCATCTCTGCCCCCAGATTCATGTCCCCCATCTCTGCCCCCAGATTCATGTCCCCCATCTCTGCCCCCAGATTCATGTCCTCTCCATCTCTGCCCCCAGTTTCATGTCCACTCCATCTCTGCCCCCAGATTCATGTCTTTCCATCTTTGCCCCCAGATTCATGTCCCCACATCTCTGCCCCCAGTTTCATGTCCTCTCCATCTCTGTCCCCAGATTCATGTCCCCCATCTCTGTCCCCAGATTCATGTCCCTCCATCTCTGTCCCCAGATTCATGTCCCTCCATCTCTGCCCCCAGTTTCATGTCCCTCCATCTCTGCCCCCAGATTCATGTTCCTCCATCTCTGCCCCCAGATTCATGTCCCCACATCTCTGCCCCCCGTTTCATGTCCACTCCATCTCTGCCCCCAGATTCATGTCCCCACATCTCTGCCCCCAGATTCATGTCCCCACATCTCTGCCCCCAGATTCATGTCCCCACATCTCTGCCCCCAGATTCATGTCCCACATCTCTTCCCCCAGATTCCTGTCCCTCCATCTCTGCCCCCAGATTCATGTCCCCCAATCTCTGCCCCCAGTTTCATGTCCACTCCATCTCTGCCCCCAGATTCATGTCCCACATCTCTTCCCCCGGATTCATGTCCCTCCATCTCTGCCCCCAGATTCATGTCCCCACATCTCTGCCCCCAGTTTTATGTCCACTCCATCTCTGCCCCCAGATTCATGTCCCTCCATATCTGCCCCCAGATTCATGTCCCCACATCTCTGCCCCCAGATTCATGTCCCTTCATCTCTGCCCCCAGATTCATGTCCCCCATCTCTGCCCCCAGATTCATGTCCCCACATCTCTGTCCCCAGATTCATGTCCCCCATCTCTTCCCCCAGATTCATGTCCCTCCATCTCTGCCCCCAGATTCATGTCCCCACATCTCTGCCCCCAGATTCATGTCCCCCATCTCTGCCCCCAGATTCATGTCCCTCCATCTCTGCCCCCAGATTCATGTCCCCACATCTCTGCCCCCAGATTCATGTCCCCCATCTCTGCCCCCAGATTCATGTCCTCTCCATCTCTGCCCCCAGATTCATGTCCCCACATCTCTGTCCCCAGATTCATGTCCCCCATGTCAGTACTTCCTGACACTGGAGAACCTCAAGATGTAAAGGATGTTCTTCAGCTTCAGGATATACTGTACAGCGCCCCCTGGAGGCTGAAGCATGCCTGGACAGGACTTGAGATGGGAAGTAAAATATTGGCCTCTACCTGTTGGAATAACAAAGTAGCACCCTTACATGTTTAAGAGGTCAAAAACTGGGGTAATATACTGTGTGGAGGGCAAAAAAGGGGGTAATATTATGTATTGGGGACAACAAAGGGCAATATGCTGTGTGGGGGGCCAGTAAATGAGACATTGTACTGTATGAAGTCCCACATTTTTAGACCCGCAAAATTGGGAGGCAGTTCCCGTTCAGATGCGGCATGGCCTAACCATTTTGATGAATGGGTCCAGCCCTCCTCTGACATTGACATCAGCAAAAAATTGTGGGCCAGGATATTCATGGCATGAGTTCCCATGACCAACCAGCTGCATGCAAGGTATACATCACCAAGCACAATGCCAATTATTGGATGGAGTGGTGTACAGCACTCTGCCACTGGACTGTAGAGCAGTAGAAACATTTTTGGTGGAGAGACAACTCTACCTTGGAGTATGGGTTTTGGCAAGAGCGTAACAAATAACCATTGGATTCCATAACCAAATTTTAATGGGGTTCGGCTCTGTCATCACCACCTTAAGCAGCAAGTTTAGAACTGGAAAACTATATGATTATTTTAGTCTCCTTTACACACAGGGATAATGCACATAGTGATATCATAGTACAGGGATTATACACAGGTGCGTAAGTACCGGGGTAGTGACTGACACAGGACACTAGGGGGACTAACTGGGGGGAGTAACTACAGCAGGTAACGGGCCCTATTTACTTACCAATCCTCACTCCTGCTCACGGCTGCTAATACTTGCCCTTCTGTGGAGGAGGGGGATCGGTAAGTGAGGCTGTAGGCCCACGAACCCCACAATGACCGCTATCATTATACTCTGGAGTATAAGAAGAGGTGAAGGAACATTAAAAAAACACTGTTACTTACCTCTCCTGGGCTCTGGAAGGCTTTGGGCCTACTTGGTGACGTCCCAGCCATCACGTGGGCTGTTACTTGCATCCTTAAGCGTCGTGATTCAAGCCCAGCTCATGTGACGTCCCGTCCATCATTGAAGATGGCTGACATCAGCAGGGAGTGCGCCAGATCCAAGGAGAGGTAAGTAACATTGATTTTTATGTTTGTATCCTCCCCTGGGTCTCCGATTATTATATTCTGGGGTCTGAAAAGACCCCAGAGTATAATAATTGTCCATGGGTGGTCCACAATAGGGTGTAATACTGTGTGCAGGGACCACTGGGGGCATAATACTGTGTGCAAGGGCCACTATGGGGCATAATACTGTGTGCAGGAGACACTATGGGGCATAATAGTGTGTGCAAGGACCACTATGGGGCATAATACTGTGTGCAGGGGTCATTATGCAGAATAAACCTGCATTCAGGGGCCTTTATGGGGCATAATAGTGTGTGCATGAATGCGGGGGGGAGACATGTTAAATGTTTGTTTTGGGGCCCTGCCATTCCTAGTTATGCCACTTATAATACGACACAGTGATGTCATGCTACCAAGATAATATACACAGTGATATCATAATACAAAGATCATGTACATAGGGACAATACAGGATAATGCCCAATGACATTTTAGCATCAGGATTATACACACAGTGATGTCACATCACACAGATAATGCACATAGAGCTGTCACTGTACCAATATAATACACTATGATATCACAGTACAAAGATCATGTACATAGGAACAGTACAAGGATAATGCCCAATATAACATTTTAGCACTGGGATAATTCACACAATGATGTCACAATACAGGGATAATATAAACAGTGTTATCATAGTACAGGGATATGTACCCAGTGATGTCACAGTGCAGGCATAATGCCCATTATGATATTGTGGCACAGGTATAATACATTCACAAAAAAATCACTGTACACACTGACATCACAACTTATGAAGAAAGCACTATACTAATATCAAGTGCAGATGTTATAATGTCCCAGTAAAATAATGGAGACACATGCTGTCACATTTCGTGGTTGGATGACTTTGTTTTAGAAGACTTCACAGGTCCGTCCTTGGCTCTGACCTCAACCTCATTGAAAACCTAATGGGATGAACGAGAACAGAGTTTGTCAGCCATACGTACAATTTGTGAGCCATACATCTCTCTCTAAATTGGTGTATGATGTCACAAATGCTCTTCTGCATGAATGGCCGAAAGGCCCCAACAGACTCACTTCAAAATCTTGTAAAAAGCCTTCCCAGAATAGAGGAACCTGTTTTAGCTGCAAAGGGGGGCCCGACTATATTATTGCTTACAGATCTAGGATGGGATGAAGGCATAATGTGTAGGTTTCCCAATAGTTTTGTCTGTATAGTGTTTGTCCACACAGGGGATTTGAAGCTCTTTATCAGAAAAAAACAAAACTCTACTGTCAATAAAAATATATTATGAATTAAATCAGTATTGTGGACCTAAAAATGTAATAATGATCGGTGAAAGTTTATTTTAAAGGGATCCTATCATTAGATACCGTTTTTTTTCTGACTAACACATAGGAATAGCCTTAAAGGGGTTGTCCCTTAACAAGGATCCTATGTATACTGCTAGTTTATGTGGATATAAGACTTTTCCTAAATACATTGCTTTATCAAAACTGCTTTGTTTGGCCACTATCTTAATTTATTCACTTCATTGTTGACACTGGCCCTTGGTATTATCTGCTCATTTGTCAAGTGACGTAGCTGCCTGCTCTCAGGGGAGAGAGGGGCTGACAAGCAACGGAGCTCCTCATATAGGGGAGGGGGGAGGTGAGGATTACTGTGCTGTCTATCTTCAGCTCTTCCACTTATCAGCCAGTTTAATTGAATTTGGCTGAAAAGGGCTGAGATAAGGAGTCTGTTAACTCTGTATGTAATGCAAGCTGACTCAAATCCAGCTCTGCAACATCAGTTTCCACATCAGCATCATACTGTGGATCATAGCTGATAGCAGAGCAAGTGAAACCCTGCCCACCAATGTACGAGAAATCCAGGAAGGGAAGAGAGTACAGAGCCTTCAGGCTACAGAACAAGAGTTATGGGAATACCCCTTTAAGAAAGGCTATTCTTCTCCTACCTTTAGATGTCTTCTCCGCGCCGCCGTTCGGTAGAAATCCCGGTTTTCTTCGGTATGCAAATGAGTTCTCTCGCAGCACTAGGGGCGTCCCCAATGCTGCGAGAGAACTCTCCAGCGATGCCTCTATCTTCTTCTGGAACGGCCTCTCCATGTGTCTTCTTCCGTCCTGGGTTTCAATCTTCTAGGCCTAGGGCAGACCCAACTGCGCATGCCCACGGCCACAAGAAAATGACTGCTTACACCAGCTTACTGCTTAAGCGGCCACGAGAAAATGGCTGTTTGAGCGCTGGGGACCACCCCCAGTGCTGTGAGAGAACTCATTTGCATACCGAAGAAGACCCGGATTTCTACCAAACGGCAGCGCGGAAAAGACATCTAAAGGTGGTAGAAGAATAGCCTTTCTTAAGGTTATTCCTACGTGTTAGTCAGGAAAAAAAAAGGGTATCCAATGATAGGATCCCTTTAAGACCTTCCCAATGCAAACTCATCTCACAGGATAGGATGTGTTCACCTTAATGCACTTGAGCCCATCGTGTTATATCTATGCCCAGTCACACATTAGAACTGTATAAAGCCATTATGGGAGCGTCTCCGTCTGTCTTTTGTTTTTGGAAAGCATCTGGTAGTGTTTTGGACATCACATACAGCAAATTGCAAGTTTCAAGTGGGCAGAAATGTGAATGGGCTCTATCTGTTGTTGAGCTATGCCACCCTAAGTGAGAACATGTGCTAGACTCGGGTTTTCGCAGTGCCAAGCAGGAACACGAGACATTCTTTTCCTGTAGGGCTGTAGGCGATTTACTCTTTCATGTTAGTGTCCCTTACTGTAGTTAACTATTGCAGCACAGATAGAAATGTTGTTTTTTTTTTTTTTTTTTTTTATAAGGATTAAATAGAAAGTGGT
Source organism: Leptodactylus fuscus (assembly GCF_031893055.1). Classification (NCBI taxonomy): domain Eukaryota; kingdom Metazoa; phylum Chordata; class Amphibia; order Anura; family Leptodactylidae; genus Leptodactylus; species Leptodactylus fuscus. Next base: position 175,947,663 of record NC_134268.1, on the reverse strand, counting down.
GTCTTTTATGGCAGGTGCTGTGTTGGGGTCTCATTCTAGACATCAGTGTTTGATGTGGCAGTTCCAGTCTAGCGTTAGTAATTTGCTAACTTGTATGACAATATTAGACATGGCACACAATCACAATGGCACATGCACCGTCTAAGTGGGTTACTGTAGATGTTTAGACTTTGTTCACATCCGTATCACAGATTCTGTAAAAAAAAAAAGAAGAAAAAAAGAAAAAAAAAGCTGTACAAAAGCATACAAAACAGTTTTGTCTGGAAAAATGACAGACACCATAACAGAAACCTGACAAAACCCTTTATAGTCCGTGTGATCCATTGGGATCCATTTGTATGTCTCACATCACAGATCCTGGTATTCAGATATTTTTGTATTAAGGATGTTTTTATTAAGGATAAGAACAACAGAAGTAACAATGCAAGTGTGAACTCAGCCTTAGTAAGATTGGGATTACACATACAGTGGGCTAGGTGAAGGTGCTATTTGGGTTTTTCCAGATATCACACTGATCCATTTATTTCTAACAGCCCACGAATGACCATTTATTACACAGATCAGTGTGTAGGCCAATAGTCTGGGCTGCACAAATCAGGATAGAGCCTATTCCTATATGGTTTTGCAGCCGTGCTTCTGCAGCTCCTAATCATTAAATGAATGGGACTGGGGAAGCATGAGTGGCACATATATGACATCCATGTTCCATCCGTGCGCCGTTAACTCGCGGTCAATAGGTTGTGTGCAGTGAGCCTTAATGTCCGCTTTTCATAGACTCAGTGACTTAAGTCTATTCCAGGATATGTGGAAATAGACAAACATAAGACATGTTAATAGAGATGTGAATAGCTCCGTAGACACTCTTTGTTTTGAATATGGCCATGCGACGGCCAATTATTATTTTCATGTGAATGGGATCTAAAACAACCAATTTTAGGCATTACTGAGTATAAATGGACAAGCTTTTTCAGGTGGAGAATTGGTGAAACTGATAAGGTGTGTAATACGTACAGAGCGCTTTAAAAATTTTTTGCCAAGTTGGCATCTCATTCTGGCACAATTTGCTCAAAAAAGCAGGCGCACGTGGTGTGTACCACCTGTGTTATTTATTTTAGATACAGTACGTGCCATGTCTGGTTTAGCAGAAAGAGTATTTTTCCTAAATTTTGTATCTAAAATTTGCCAAAATCTTGGCACGTTTTCTGTTGAAAATTAAGCCACAATAAAATTAAAGAGGCTCTAGTTTTAGTTTGGTACCCGGGCCAGTTTTAGATTGGTGCCCGGGTCGATAGTTCTTTCACATGGCTTTCACATTCCCATTTGCCCACCCAATCCCACAAATCCCTTTGTGCCCCCCAAACAATAATAGTGTCCTCCTTAGTGTCCCCACACAGTAAAATGCCCCCTTAGTACCCCCCACGTAGTATAATGTCTCCCTGTGTTCCCACAGAGTATAATGCCCCCATTAGTGCCGCCACACAGTATAATACCCCTTGATGAAAGCACTACATCGAACCTACTTGTATTCATGCCACCAACAGCAGCACCAGGCTGTGAATGGTGGAGTAGGGAGCTGAGGTTTCTCTGCTTCATCATTATATCCAACTCTATTTGCATTCTGAGGACACCTATAGAATTGAAGTTGAGACATCCAGTTCAAAACCTGAAATCTGGGACTGTCCTGCTGAATCAGACTCTGTTGGGAGGTTTGTCTATAGTGATTTATAGTCCTACGTACTATGAATGAATGAATGCATCTTCATAGCTGTAAGGAGATGAAGGAACAAGGCAGACCTCATCATGTATTTCACTATCTGGAACAGGTCAGGTATAATGTTTTATATATGTGGCAGTGGTTCAGTGGGCTATAGTTAGGGCATTATAGTTCAAAAAAAGCCGACACTGTCACTCACCATATAGTGGAAACCAAAGGGTGCACGACCTTCCAAATCTCTGGACTCCAAAGAGAAAAGCTTTCATGTGAAGGTAACAAATTGTTGAGGTCCGCAATGCTTTGGTCCAATTAAAATTCAACTTTTAATAAATCTTCTTAAAAATCCATAATAATGTACATGATATAACAGAAGAAAAAATAAACAACAAATAAAAAAAAAAAAACCGCCGACACGTTTCGAGGTACTCTACCCCTTAGTCATGGCATGCCATGACTAAGGGTGAATTCACACTGAGTAAACGCTAGCTTATTCTGAACGTAAAACACGTTCAGAATAAGCGGCGTCTAAAGCAGCTCCATTCATTTCTATAGGAGCGGGGATACGAGCGCTCCCCATAGAAATGAATGGGCTGCTTCTTTCACTCCGTGCAGTCCCATTGAAGTGAATGGGGAGTGCCGGCGTGTACGCTCCGGCATGAGCAGAGCTTGCCGTATACGCCGGCACTCCCCATTCACTTCAATGGGACTGCACGGAGTGAAAGAAGCAGCCCATTCATTTCTATGGGGAGCGCTCGTATCCCCGCTCCCATAGAAATGAATGGAGCTGCTTTAGACGCCGCTTATTCTGAACGTGTTTTACGTTCAGAATAAGCTAGCGTTTACTCAGTGTGAATGCACCCTAAGGGGTAGAGTACCTCGAAACGTGTCGGCGTTTTTTTTTTTATTTGTTGTTTGTTATTTTTTCTTCTGTTATATCATGTACATTATTATGGATTTTTAAGAAGATTTATTAAAAGTTGAATTTTAATTGGACCAAAGCATTGCGGACCTCAACAATTTGTTACCTTCACATTAGGGCATTATATTGTGACATATTCCTTTTTAACTTTTAGTATAAGATACGACCTACACTACACACATGATAAGTAGATAGACTGTATTGTACCAAGGGTAATTAGATAATCTTAATACCCAATCTTGAGAATTGATACCTTTTGACCATTTCTGTATGTTTTTGGCTATACGGTGAGCAGGTTATAATAGATTGGACATAAATCAGTGGAAGATTTACTACCGAAATCAATATAAGGGATGCAGATAACCACCCACAAACTCTACAGCACTTATAATGAGGCCCATTAAGGTTTTTGTACAGTTGCTAGTCAGAAGTGATTGGAACCCTGATGGGACCCCCTACAGTAGCTGTAGATGCTTATGTGAAGCCATGTGTAGTATAATAATGGAGAGACAAGAACCTCTTTCTTACCTGTTGATAGAATAACAGATCTGTGACTTGATGAATTCATCATTTTGGTTCCCATGTACAGGGCGAATAATAGAAATCCCTCAAGATGTCGTCTCCCTCCGAAAAGATCTAAGAAAAGAAAGATCTAAGGAAAGTGTCCAGGAAAGTGCTGGAGGTGTAGTGCTTGTGAGCATGCTGTGTTCCAGAGATAGAAAGACAGACTTAACTTTATCCAATGCTGGAAGGATGTAATTCAGAACATATATTCAGTATAAGACTTTTCATTCCCATAGGGGCCACTTAATCTTCTTAAATGAAATACTGTTCAACAAGAAGAAAGCCAAATTGATCCTAACTTCCAGTCTAAAATGACAGCCAAATGGCTACTTCCCCGCGACACCTTGTATAGATTAGACGGGATTTCTTATGGATAGAAAGTGCCTGTGACTCCCAGAGAGTATCTATCCCTAAAATTAAGGAATTTCCAAATATAACTTTGAGAGTTATCCTCTTATATCAAGTTGTTAAAATTCTATTCAGATGTTTTTTTATTAGTCATGGGTGCTGGCTGGCAAGCAGTTCGACTACTATAGTACCAACCTCATCTCTTCGGAACCACTTACATGTTGGCACTGTTGGTGACATAGTGGACATACCTTTTTTCGGTCAAATTGCGATCAAGAAAATCAACTTTGAATTGGTATGCAAATTAGATGTTTCATGTATATCTGCACCCGAGGGGTAGAACCCCTGTCTTCACCTGTAGTCACTACAGTTTGGACCTGTTAAATCTTGTGCTAAGCAGTGCCCACAGCAAAAATGGGTGCACGGTACTTTGGTAGAACCTCTTTTTCCAGTGAGATAGTTAGGAGGATGTTTCTCTTTTATCCTGGGACATCCCCTTTAATGCAGTATACATTATATTATGTAGGTTAAGTAGGTTCATAGAATGTATTAACATAATAATGAATTTATTGCTGTAAACTGTGTCCTCCCCCAATTCCAAGAACGACTAATTCTATATGTGGGGGGCATCTGTAACTCTGTTAATCCTGCTCTTCCTGTCAAGTCCAGCAGATAAGCGTCAACAAGGATGTAACTTGAGGGGGTGCAGAGTGTGCAATCGCACCCAGGCCCAGGAGACTTAGGGAGCCCATAAGCACTGGTATAACAAATGGTTCACAGTGGTCTCATCTACCACTGGGTCCAAAAGTCTGGGGGTCCATAGGTCACCCTCACCATACGAAGGCTGATTAAACTTCTTTGATCAACTTTCTGAATCCTTCTGATCACTGCCAGTTTGTGCATTGTAAATTTATTACCCCTGTCCGCTGGTGAACTGGAGTGAGAAAATTTATGACACTTAGTCTTCCACTGTCAAAAAAGAGAAAATTAACCTTTTCATGCCAAATGGACCAACTGGTCAGAGTATAGTAAAGGACAGATACTGGAGGGGAACTTGTACCACAAAAGGGGAGACAATTGCTGTGGGGCCCCAAGCTGGACTTTCGCACCAGGGCCCATAAGCCTCTAGTTATGCCACTGACTGTCAGACCTTATAGCAGAACTTGGAACGGGGCCTGGCCTTGACCATCTCTTCAGTATGTGTTTTCCTAATGCCTAAGGATAATGCACAAAGTGATGTCACAGAAGAGGGATAAAGTACATAGTGATGTCATTGTATATATACAGATTATAATGTCACAGTAAATAAATATCTACTTAATAATGTTACAGAAATTGTGTGCACAGTGATGTCTAGGAGGTAGGAAAATGTTGATGTGACAGTACAAGGAAAATGAGCAAAGTGATGTCATTGTAATGGTACAATGAACACCCGGATATCATTGTGAATTTGTGCAAGTAGAAATGTCACTGTGAAAGTCGGCATAATAGCAAAGATAAAAAAGAATCAAAAAACTTGAAAGTCTTCAGTAGATGATACCTTTTTTAATGGCTAACTCATAATGATGACAGATTATAACGTTTCGAAGCTCCCGGCTTCTTCTTCAGATATAACTAAAAACAATTTCTGAAGGCTGCATATTTATGTACAACAGGATACATAGGGATAGAATTTTAGGAGGGAAGGGGGAAGAGGCTTATTGGTATATACACGTAAACAGTTCCCAGGTTCTTATCTTTATGGTTGTCTGAGGTCAGTGATTTCTGTACGATGCACTGAACCCATGTGAAAGATTCATTACATTATCCATAAATCCGTCTCTGTGTCCTTGATTTAAAATTCCCTCTTAAGATCATAATATCACCAATGACATGAAAATTTTGATTTTAAGAGGGAATTATAAATCAAGGAAACAGATGGATTTATGAGTACAAGTGCATTACCCTACGCACCGGCTAACACGGTACAAAAACAACATTTTCCTTATACTAATAGCAAAGAGAAAACAGATTGACAAGACACAGCCAATATAATGCACACAGCTCCCCTACCAGACCTATCAATCACAGTAAACTTTACCCCCTCCACAAGGTCACTACTTCAGATAACCTTTAATTCTTTCCTGTCTGTCAAACCCAGCATCCAGGCTTTTGCATTTCATGAATACTGCACTTTTCTCAAACTTGAATCAACAAAAATACTAGTTCATGCCTGAACCACCTCCTGCTAAAGCCTTAGTCACATGACTTAGCAGAGACTTGGACGTGTATTTAAAAGGATTCTATCACTAGATTCCCTTTTCAACAAAATGCACGTAGGAATAGCTTTAAAGAGGACCTTTCATCAGATCGGGCACATGCAGTTTTATATACTGCTGGAAAGCCGACAGTACGCTGAATTCAGCGCACTATCAGCTTTCCCGATCTGTGCCCCGGGTAAAGAGCTATCGGTCCCGGTACCGTAGCGCTTTACAGTCAGAAGGGCGTTTCTGACACTTAGCCAGGGACGCCCTTCTGCTCAGCGGCGCCTATCGCGCTGTACAGTGTGAGTGGGGAGGAACGCCCCCTCCCTCTGCTCACACAGCTCGTCCATAGACGAGTGTTATCAGGAGCCGAAGGGGGGAGTTCCTACCCGCTCACACTCTACAGCACGATAGGCACTGCTGGGCAGAAGGGCGTTCCTGGCTAAGTGTCAGAAACACCCTTCTGACAATAAAACGCTATGGTCCCGGGACCGATAGCGCTTTACACCGGGCACAGATCGGGAAAGCCGATAGTGCACTGAATTCAGCGCACTGTCAGCTTTCCAGCAGTATATAAAACTGCATGTGCCCGATCTGATGAAAGGTCCTCTTTAAGAAAGACTATTCTTCTCTTACCTTTATTATTCTAATGGACTCTGTCTTCTTCTCTGCCTCTGACTTATTCTCGCGCGCTCCTCTTTTCTTCATTCCAAAGCGCCTTCGCATGTCTCCTGGCCATTTTCCTTTGGCTGAACGGGAGAGGCCACAGGAAAATGTCCGACTGCGCATGTCCAATGCCGTTGCTTTCGGCCATTTTCCTGTGGCCTTTCCCATTCGGCCACAGGAAAATGGCCAATGGACATGCACTGTCGGCACTTTGGAATGAAGAGAAGAAGAGTGCTTGAGAAGAAGGCTTAGGCGAAGAAGAAGACAAAGGGATACATTTGGCAACGAGTTAAAATGTCATTCCTGAAATTGCAAGCTGGGAAAATGGTGAAGTACAAGAATATGAGTAACTTTAATAAAGGCTAAATTGTGATGGTTAGATGGCATGATCAGGTCATCTTCAAAATGGTAGGATTTGTGGGATGATCTTCATGTGTATTGGTTAGTACCTACCAAACATGATTCAGGGAAGGGCCCCCATTGAACTGATGGCTGCGTCTTTGATACCCAGGGTTCATTGATATGCGTAGGACGTGACGGTTAACTTGTTTGGTCTGATCCCACAGAAGAGCTACTGGAGCACGAATTGTTGATAAAAGTCTTATGGAGTCCATGCCTGATGAATTATAGCTGTTGCACCATGAGGGTGGTCTATGAAATATTATGCTGGTGCTTTATTTTATGCTTTAGTACTTTTATTTCTTTAATTTTTGATATAACATTGAAAATACAATAGAAACAGACATGGCAGCTGGAATGGGGTCCATGAAGAAGGGTCGATCAATTCAAGTCATTCCATATCCTTTATAGGTTGTGTAAACCTGTACAAGGCTTTCTCTCCACAGGGACTTCCATATTAGCAAAAAATGGAAGAGGACATCAGCATGATACTTCAAGTCCTTCTTTTACATGAGGTGGAGGAGGAGTCCATTGTCCTGTTATTAGGATGGCATAGGGTCACATCTTGCTCTTGCTATGGGGCCCACTCTCCTCTCCGTCTGCACCTGATAATAAATGTTTTACTACCGTAGGATATATAATGCTTTATAGTGGTTGCTAGGACTAGATTTCCCCTTATGTCCACATGTGACTTTTGAAGACAGCCAGACCTCCTGACCCCCTGTCGGAAATGTTGGGAGGAATGCAGCTGTATAATGGCTATCCTGCCAACAAAGCTTTGCAGGTTGATGTTGTGGAATGAATGTGTAGTCTTGATATATGTCTGTAGCAGGTCCCTTGAGAAGACAATACAAGCACATTATGTGCAGCCATCTGTCCTTCCCCGACTATCAGAGCAGCAGATGTGTGTGTTGTGTGTAATGACAAGGATGCTTACTTCAGACATGAGACATGATGGATGCAGTGACATCAGAGAGGGGAAATCAATACGTCTTATCATTACTTACATTATTATCTAGACGTCTCACATACATGGCGGTAACCTTAGGGTGCAATTCTCATTGTGATCTTTAACAAATTCCTGATTTTGTGACATTTTGTTATCCACGTCAGCTTCTTTTTTTGTTTGTTTAACAAGAATTTTTATTTATTTTTATCTTTCTTGTTTGGTTAATGAATACGATAGAAAATGGTTGTCTGATATTGTGGATCTAGATGTAGTTATCTCAATGATACAGCAATCAATCATATATACTATTATATCCATGATATTTGTGGGTGGGAGTGAAATAAGATGGTGATCATCATTTTCGTTGCTTTTCTACTTCTACTCTCTTATGAAAAAGAACGTGGGAGATATATCATGCCTTGTACGCCAGTTTTCTGATGTGCAAAGCATGAAAAAAATTGCAACTTTTTTATTTTTATTTTATGCCTTATTAGCCACTTTCCTGAAAGAGGACGACGGACCACCAGCCCTGCCAGATTTGCTATGGAGGGTGCATCTGAATTATAAGGATAAATGATCCATTCTCCACCAGCAGAGACGATATGAAGACTGGTCTTGAAAATGCCAGTCTTCGTAAATCTCCCCTAATGTCTAGAGCTGTGATGGCGAACCTTTTAGAGATCGAGTGCCCAAACTGCAAATCAAAACTCATTAAATTATCATAAAGTGCCAACACAGCCATTTAACCTTCATATTGTGCATATCCACAATTTCGGACAATTACAGACTCGCAAAATTCGGTCCTGTGAATGGGGCATAGCTTTGAATTATACAAACAACTTTGTACTACAACCATCTGTAAGGAATTTATATGTTCTCCCCGTGTTTGTGTCCATTTCCTCTCACATGCCAAAAATATACATATAGGTACATTGACTTCCTATAAAGCAACTTATACGTGTGGGTATGAGCACCTGTAGGGCAGCTCCTAACTCCCTTACTCCACAACATTCTCGGTGCTTTGAGTCTCTTGTGTGCAAAAAATGCATTACAAATGTTTGTCATTGTCATATATACTAGAAAACTTGCATACAATAAATGGTTTTGTACATCCCCCACAAATTCCAGTCTATTGTATTCATAAGGGGAACACTCACACAGTCGCTAGATAAAAGGTGTCGAGCTGCTTTCCTAATGAAGTCTATGGACTCATAAAATGTGCGTGGTAAATTCCCTGAAAAGTCAAATCACATAATAATAGTAATAATATCTTACATAGTTACATAGTAGATGAGGTTGGATAAAGACATCAGTCCATCAAGTCCAACCTATAACCCTACAATCCCTACAGTGTTGATCCAGGGGAAGGCAAAAAATCCCATGAGGCTCATGCCAATTGCCCTATTTCAGGGGGAAATTGGGTGTCCTTAACCCCTTCCCGACATGCGCCGTAATAGTACGGCGCGAGTCGGGTCTGTAACTATGGCGACTGCCCGGGAGCCGGGCGGCCGTCATAGCCGCAGGGTGTCTACTGCTTCAAGCAGTAGACAACCGGCTCTAATGCCTCCGATCGGTCCCCGGACTGATCGGAGGCATTAACCCCTCCGGCGCTGCTGTCAAAGGCGCCGGAGGCGCCATCTTCCCGGCGGCGCATGGGCGCCGCCATTTTGGCAGGGATCGCCGGCTCCTGGAGCATGCTCCAGGGCCGACCCCCCCGTTGCCATGACAGCCGGGAGCCTTGTTAAGGGCTCCCAGCCGGTCTGCAAATTCTCTCTTTTGCAGGCTGGTGTATACAGCCTGCAAAAGAGATGATGCTTTTTTTGCAATGCATTGCAATGCATTAGCATTGTAATGCATTGCATTAGTGATCAGACCCCCTGGGGTTCAACACCCCTAGGGGGTCTAATAAATGCAAAAAAAAAATAAAAAAAAAAAGTAAAAAAAAATATAAAAAAATATAAAAAGTATTAAAAGTTCAAATCACCCCCCTTTCCCTAGAACAGATATAAAAGTAGTTAAAAACTGTGAAACATATACATGTTAGGTATCCCCACGTCCGAAATCGCCCGCTCTACAAATCTATACAAATATTTTTCCTGTTCGGTAAACGCCGTAGCAGGAAAAATAGTCAAAAGTGCCAAACCGCCGTTTTTTCACTGTTTTAATTCTGCTAAAAATTTGAATAAAAAGTGATCAAAGCAATAACATTTCCCGAAAATGGTAGAACTAAAAAGTACACCCGGCCCCACAAAAAAAGACGCCCTATGCATCCCCGTACACCTATGTATAAAAAAGTTACGGCCGTCGGAATATGGCGACTTTTAGAAAAAAAAATTTTTAACACCGTTTTGGAATTTTTTTTAGGGGTCAAAATGTAAATAAAACCATATAAATTTGGTATCCCTGGAACCGTACCGAAACACAGAATACAGGGGACATGTCATTTTGGCTGCACAGTGAACGCCGTAAAACCAAAGCCCGTAAGAAAGTCGCAGAAATGCATTTTTTCTTCAAATCCACCCCATTCTGAATTTTTTTCCTGCTTCCCAGTACATTATATAGAATAATTAATGGTGGCATCATGAAGAAAAAATTGTCCCGCAAAAATTAAGACCTCATATGACTCTGGGAGCGGAGAAATAAAAAAGTTATGGGGTTTAGAAGGAGGGGAGTCAAAAACGAAAAACGAAAATCAAAAAATGCCATCGGCGGGAAGGGGTTAAACTTCAGTTATATAGCGCCAACATATGCGGCAGCGTTTTACCACTCAGTGGGTACATAACAGACACGATGGGGCAAAGAAATGAACTTATCAAACAACAGGATTGAAGGTCCTGCACAATGTTTTCTGCTGTATTAGTTAATAGGAGAGCGGATATGTCCCCATACTAGGTAACCCTTACATAGCGCAGCACTGTCCCATGACAGATCTATTTGAAGCAATCTGCCGCAATGTGTTTCGATCTGCTACAATGAAAAGATTATTTCTTTGACATTTGTTCTAATTGTAAATATCTGTGTGTGTACAGCTCATATCGGTCAATCGGTCTGATCATTTATATGTGGATGGATGAACTAGAAATACATTGTTATATGGGAACTAATCTCCTAGTTATAATATAAGATTCAGTGGCTGCCATGTGCTGTGAATACTCAGTCGTCATGAACAGCCTACTACATACTGGTTCTAGCATATTACATACAGAAGTGTAACACCATGTCTCTTGTGTCATGAAACCATTACCGTAGAGGCCCTTTAACACGCCTTATTACCATATAACAAATACCATCAGTACCAGCGCACCGTAGTGTTTTAGATGTTGTATACAACATGGCTCTTAGTCTGTGGGTTTAGGAAATGACTGTTGTTTTAAGGACACCGAGGAGTCACAAGCTTGAGAACTTCATAATGTAATTTGTGACACAGGAAGTCCCAGTCAATAGACATCAATATAATTTAATATATTGTTCTACTCAGTTACTTGCATGCTATGATGATCCAGAGGGACTGAAATCTAATAGGACTTATGACCCTAATGCTTGTGATGGATTATAATGAGGAACTCCAGAGAACATCACACTGTATTAACCCATTTACACCCTGACCTAGCCACATGCCTCCTCTGCCTGCCAGTAACGCATAAAACATGTTCACTCATTATTGCTAAATTAGTCAGTAATAGCAGAACTTTGGGGGAATTTAGCAATCCATCTACCAGTATATAGGGATGATAATGTGGGGCAACCCCTGTTCTGTGCCAAGCTCACAACGTTGTTCTAATGTTTGCAGGTTGGGGACACCTAACCCCAACATATCCATCATGGCCGTCTTGCACCTTAGGGGCACCTGTTTTCACTGACCCCCCATACATTTGAAAACAGACAAAGATAGAACAAGACCTATATTCTGACAGTCTATTAAAACGGATTGTCAAAATAATGGTGAATTGCCCCCATCCACTTGGATTAAATTTAATGCTGACATGTGTTAAAAAAATGGATGTCATTGTTCACGGTTTTGTGTACATAGTGTTACTCATACCAGATCCACACTTTACTAATATTATAAATGACTGGTCCAAAATACTTGTGATAGACATGAGTTTATATACAAGAGTCACTCTGAGGAGGCGGAGCTGAGGGGAATGACAGAGCAGCAGGCTGAACCAATCATAAGACAGGGGTGGGGCTCAGACTACCTCAGACTCCCTGTAGACACTGTAGCTAAATTGTAGTCACTTATAATAGCTCTGTGCTAATAGTGAAGCTGAAAAGCAGTAGGCATTGAGGAAAATAAGTATCAGGTAAGTACTACGTGTAGTATAGTACAATATTATAGTAGTATAGTTCTAGTTTTGTCAACATCTACAACTATTCTTGTTTTTTTATAGGAAGGCGTAAGTAGGTTTTTATAGAAAGGGGTATTTCATGCACATTTGTGTTTGTTCATTTCTTTTTTAATAGCTTTGGAAATATCTTTTGGTACATGGAAAAACAACTTGACCTAGTAAGAGGTCACTGACACATTACCGAAAGTTCATTTAATCTCAATTTTAAGCAAGTGTGAAATTTTACAGGAGCTGAGTAACTCTAATATACTGGGGAGAGACAGAGACCTCATTACACAGGGAGACAGGAAAACACAAGGGAGTTTGTTGGTTTTTACACCACCAGCCAATTAAAGGGCACTTGTGAAAACTCCATTGGTTTATTGGTCTGTAAACCTTCGAGATACAATAACAGCTATTTTTGTAGAACTTATGCTGTAATAAAAGACAATGTTCTGCTGTGAACATCTGGGATATTCAAGATACCTTTCATTTGGTTAAACAAATAGAAAAGGGTGCAGCATTCTGTGTATATAGAGGGGCTATGTGCAGGGTCAGACTGGGGTGTCCAGGGCCTACCAGTGGATTTGTTTCTAGGGGCCCACCGCCAGGACCCTGCAGATCAGTGGTACCAAGACACGACGGCTAAAGGTAATAACATGTCAGGAGCCATGCTGCTCACCCACTATACCATGGGCACCACTGCACTACCTAAACCTACTGCCAGGGGCGTAACTACCATAGAGGCAGGGAAGGCGGCTGCCACAAGGCCTGGGCCATTAGGGGGCCTGGGCCATTAGGGGGCCCGGTGACAGCTGCTACCGCTGCGTTTTTTTGTTTTTTTTAATAGGCTGTTACGGACCCTATTTACTTGCCGATCCTGGCAGGGCCGGGATCGGCAAGTGACACCGCGGGCCCCACAAATACTATCATTATACTCGGGGGTCTTTGCAGACCCCTGAGTATAATGATCGGCGGACCGGGAAAGGTAAGGGAGCGTAAAAAATACTGTTACTTACCTCTCCACGATCCTGTCGGGCCTCCTTCATACTTGTCTGACATCTCTGACGTCACATGAACCCGGCCTGCTTCCCGGGTCATGTGATGTCCGACGTCATTAAAGAAGGACGAGGGCTGCGGCCGACAGCATAGGAGCCGGGAGACAGGTAAGCAACTGTTTTTTTTTTAATGGTTTTATTCCCCCGGGTCTCCGATTATTAAACTCTGGGGTCTGAAAAGACCCCAGAGTATAATAATTGTTTATGGGTGTCCACAGTGGGACATAATACTGTGTGCAGGGGCCACTATTGGGGATAATACTGTGTGCAGGGGCCACTAATGGACATAATACTGTGTGCAGGGGCTACTATTGGGGATAATACTGTGTGCAGGGGACACTATTGGGGATAATACTGTGGACAGGGGCCACTATTGGGGATAATACTGTGTGCAGGGGCCACTAAGGGACATAATACTGTGTGCAGGGGCCACTAATGGACATAATACTGTGTGCAGGGGCCACTAATGGACATAATACTGTGTGCAGGGGCCACTATGGGATATAATACTGTGTGCAGGGGCCACTAATGGACATAATACTGTGTGCAGGGGCCACTAATGGACATAATACTGTGTACAGGGGCCACTATGGGATATAATACTGTGTGCAGGGGCCACTAATGGACATAATACTGTGTGCAGGGGCCACTATGGGATATAATACTGTGTGCAGGGGCCACTAATGGACATAATACTGTGTACAGGGGCCACTAATGGACATAATACTGTGTGCAGGGGCCACTAATGGACATAATACTGTGTGCAGGGGCCACTATGGGACATAATGCTGTGTGCAGGGGACACTAATGGACAAAATCCTGTGTGCAGGGGCCACTAATGGACATAATACTGTGTGCAGGGCTTACTAAGGGACATAATAGAGTGTAGAGGAGGGGGTCGGTCGAGGTCTTCGGTGTCGGTTGAGGGGGGGGGGGGGCGGGCATGTCAAAAGTTCGCCACGGGGCCCCACCAATCCTAGTTATGCCACTGCCTACTGCTACACCTTGTATAGCAAGTGAATAGTGCGGCTCCTAGAAATGTTACCATTACCTGTAGCTGCTCTGTCCTGGAAACTGATCTGCAGAGGTCCTTTTTAGTGTAAGAATAGACAACTATGTTATTCGATACAGATCCAGCCAATAAAAATCATAGATACTTTAACAGTTGGACTGTATGGACGATTTTGACAAACTCTGGTGACCTGTGATGGAAGACTCGAATGTGATGTGAAAAGAGTTTGTCACCTTTAGTCAGTAACACTGCTGCACTGTATGTAGTAAATACTAGAAAAGGAATGTGTCCGGGGAACCTGGTCTGGATGATCATCTGATACTGTAACCTCCAACATGTTGTGCTGGAGCCCGCAAGAGCATGTTAGGGGTTGTAGTTACACCATAGCTGCAGACCAATGACCTCTTCATACATTCATGCAGGCTATAGACACATGTGCAGAACTTAATACAGGACAGTACTTATATAAGTTACTAATGATTGTTGGAGTCAGAATACAGGCAGATATACTGGGTAATACCTAAAGTAATAATAATCATATTTAGCTTTATATAATCTGCTCTCTGAATACAGGAGAAGCTATTAGGATCCGGGAATGCTTTGAAGGGATATTTTTTGCACGGCTGAACTTAAGCAGTGTCCTCATCCAGGGAGAGCTACAAAGCTTTCGCCTGAATCTAATATTCAATTTCTCCTCCATTCTAATCCTTCCTCATCACTAAAGTGCACTACAATTACTACTTAGCCTTAGGACGGTAGCTGAGGCCTGTTCTCTGCCGCTAGAATCTGTTAGCTTCCATGATAATGAATGTCCTGCTCCCCAGAGAATTGCACTCCAAATCTGCGGTGATCAGGTGGTGCAGATCGCTCTGCTGCGTGCGAGATGGATGACCTAGATTTAGGAGAAGAGATTGACTTAAGTCACTTATGTACGGAGAGCAGCCTTTATTTATGGATGCCCAGGCAACAAATAGAATATTCTCGTTGTTAGTAAAGGATTAAAAGATTTTAACGGCTTCGGCAATATTTTTATTTTTCCACCATCATTTGTACAGATCTGACAGCAGAACTAGATAGATAGATAGATAGATAGATAGATAGATAGATAGATTTTATATTGCATATTATTTACACACGGTGGATAATTCTTAATTAGGACCTGTCATGACCCCTGACTTGCTTGTTATACTATATTCTTGATGTAACAATCTGAGACATCCATTAGAAATCTGCTTTGTGCCATTCCTAATAAATTGACAACTAATACGACACCCTGATATACTGATATGTCCAATCAGTGCTCACTGTTCAGACACACCCCCTTGACAAAGAAAAGTATAACACCCAGTTGTCAGTCTTAAAAAATTCCTCTATTGTATTATTAGAGATCCATGTTATTCAGAACCATAATGGTGCTTTTTGATATAGGTTCATCCTGTACCTCCATGTAATTCATATTTTATTACGGAAACTCAGCAAAATGTTGCTAACCTATAACTAAAAATGTGTTTTTTTCCAACACATACCATATTATTCAGCTATCACCCCTATACACATCAGTTCTAATGTTGAATATTGTGGGGGGCCTCATATAACAGCACTTGGAGTGTCTGTATATTTCTAATACTGACCCATAGGGACTCCGTGTCCTGCCGTATAAAGTCTATACAGTCTTTGTCAAGTTCATGAACCCTTAGACTTTAGTTTTGTTTAGCAATTCTCCTCTCTGTGTCTTAAAGGGGTAAGGGGCTTGTCCCAAGCAGGGGTTTCCTGTTTAGAATGTCCATATGATACCTAAAGTAGACAAATTCTGCCCATATACTCTATTAATGATGGGCATACGGACATTATAGTTGGGGAGTGGGTGAGCCATAATGAAGTGGTATATAGAGTTGTCAAAGTATTACATGGCCATCGATCTACCAACCACAATGTCAGAATTCACTACACAGCTAATATTACCTGCCTCCCATTTTTTTTAGTGTTAGCCTCCTACCTAGTCATTGCCTTATATTAGGACCACCTTAGCTTGGTGAGGAAGATGATTTATGATGGAGTCTATGCAGTGACAATAAGGACATGGAGCCCAGGAGGAAGGATAGTGGTCCCTTGTTCTGTACCTAGATGTCATCTCAGCCACCCAATGCATCTATATATAATAAACTGGGTGTGAGGCTGTAGTGCAGTGAGTATACTCTGCCATGCACCACTCTTGCCACTGTTGGAGCTCTAGGGGTCCACTAGCCCCCTTGAGTCAGGGGCCCATTAGGATTTTCCCCTACTCTCCAAGCCTGGACAACCATCTGCATAGTGCATGGACAGTCAACCCAACAAACAGATGATTTTGCTGAAATAAGCCATAATTATCAAAAAATTTCCATTTCCAGGCAGGTATCGCCTACCAAATTCTGCTGTTTTCCACGGTGACAGGAGCCAGGCCCTGAGGAGAGAGGTTGTCTTCATAATTCAATCCAATTCATAATGTATAGAACTTAATATGCATCAAATCTGAAAAATAAGGAAATATCATAATGTTTTTACAGGAAACAATCTTCTAATTAGATGGAGCTTAATAAGGACAGAAAATGATGAACGGCTCTCAGTTTGTACAAATTAGTCTGACTTTGCTGCCCACGTAGTTCATTTCTCCAAGAATGCGAAATATGTTATGACCAGAAGTAAGGTTACTTGGAGTGTAAAAATAGGTCAAAGATCAAATAAGACCTGAATTTTTCGACTACTAGCTGGCAGATGGATTATTAGCAGCTTTCCAGCTCTACGTACTTCTTAACATATGCTAACAAAAGCGAGATGTGTTTATTAGAGTCATCATTTATAACACCTTAAGTCTTGCCATAAATCCTATGACTCTTACTTGGCCTGTTCTTTGCTGCAGACGTTAGGATTTTCTGGGCCGCGGTCCCATCCTTGCCCCTTTTTCAAACATAAACCTCTTGGAGAGTCTGACGCCACGGTTTTGTTAATCCTCTGTTGGAATATTATTAAGGCATAGATGTTAAATTGTTGTAAATTAAAGTAAATGTTAAATTTTAGATAACAATAAATTAAACAGTGCTATGCTTATGGATATTGAGTTCAAAATGGCTGCTTCCTATTATGTGCATGTCATGTCAAGTCTGTGGGGTAATGTTACCTATGAATGGTGAACTGGTTTGTTAGAATGCAGTTCTCCTATACGACCCTTTGTGTGGCAGTATATAAAAGAGGCAGAGACACTGAGTGTATTTAAGGTAATGTCTCCATGTAGCAGGCCGCAGTAAAAAAGTACTGCTGAAAAAACTGCGGCGGCAACACATCATGGTTTTTCCCGCAGCACTTTTCACAGAAAATTCGCAGAGGTTTCTGATTCATCTATACCTATAGGGAAAATACTGGCGTTTCCGTAGGTATAATTGACATGCTGTGAGTTTCAAAACCACAATGGTTTTGGAAATAGCAGCATGTCTGCTGCGTATATTTTTCTGCAATGTGTGAATGGGAAATGGGATTTGCTAGAATGACTTTGCAGTGACTGTAAAACGCTGCTGTTTTTTCCGCCCCATTTCCGTCAGGTGAGGCTCCAGTCTTATTGCTGTCAGGACTCAATAGAGCTGATTTATTATGCCTTGTATGAGGCATGAAAAGTCACAAATTTTTTATAAGCACTCACTGGCTTATAGTCATTGAGGCCAGTGAGTGCAGTATGCAAAACAGACAGGAATAAGACCTGTCCTGAGTTTTGCTCATGGTTTATGGCCTCATACACCAGACCATGTAAAACACAACTAGCACACTGACTGTGCATGGTTGTATGCATCAGGCTGAGGCAAAAGTAGACAGCAAACCACACCAATGAGGAATACATATTGGCACTTAAAGGGATCCTATCATTGGATACCCTTTTTTTCTGATTAACACGTAGGAATAGCCTTAAGAAAGGCTATTCTTCTCCTACCTTTAGATGTCTTCTCCGCGCCGTCGTTCGGAAAAATTCCAGGTTTTCTCCGGTATGCAAATAAGTTCTCTCGCAGCACTGGAGGTGGTCCCCAGCGCTCAAACTGTGTATGTGGCCATGGGCATGCACAGTCTGCTCTGCCCAAGGCCCGATGGCAGAGCCAACTGCGCATGCCTGCAAGATTGAAACCCAGGACGGAAGAAGACTCAGGGAGAGGCAATTCCAGGTGAAGATAGAGGTGTCACTGGAGATTTCTCTCGCAGCATTGGGGACGCCCCCAGTGCTGCGAGAGAACTCTTTTGCATATCGAAGAAAATCCGGATTTCTACCGAACGGCGGCGCAGAGAAGACATCTAAAGGTAGGAGAAGAATAGCCTTTCTTAAGGCTATTCCTACGTGTTAATCAGAAAAAAGGGTATACAATGATAGGATCCCTTTAATACTGTTGACTAGAGATAAGCGAACACTGTTCGGATCAGCTGATCCGAACAGCACGCACCCGTAGAAATTAATGGAAGCACCTGTTACGCTGACTTTGCCGGCGGCCGGCATCACAGGTGCTTCCATTCATTTCTATGGGTGCATGCTGTTCGGAGCGGCTGATCCGAACAGTGTTCGCTCATCTTTACTGTTGATGTTTTTTACATTTGATTAATAAAAGTCTATGGGCATATTGGTCACATTCTTTGTGAGTATACAAGTAGTATGTATACTAGTGACCAGTATGAATTGAGCATTAGCTGAGCAAGGAGGAATATTGAGCTAATTTAAATGCATATTTTTGGAAAACACTTGAGAAGATTTTGCTACATGTGTTTAAAATGTAACTAAATAAAATTGTATTACCGGTATTTTACGGAATAATGGAAATCCTTCTAGTGTCAGCTTGTTGTCATGTGGCATTGACCTAAGAATGGTAAAAAGGTGGTGAAGATACCAGTTGTCCATGTGTGAAGTGTTGCATATAGAAATGGCACAGGTAGATACATGGATAATTGGGTTATATTAACTTGTGTATTAAAGTGTAACCAGTATGATGCTTGTGAATACAGGGTTAAAATATTTGACTTAATTTTGCACAGGGAATACACAGTATAGGAGGCAGTAGAAGATTTTCAGTAAAGCAGTAAATGCCCCTAAGGCACCTACTGAAGTCCTGATAACGTGTGAAGAGATTAATATTATTAAAAATATATCAGTGATTTCCAGTTCACTCTGTCATAATGCTGAGAACAGAGAACTGAACCCATTTCTCCAGACACGCACTATAATCCTCCGACAGTACTGCCGCCTTTGGCAAGATGAAGCTGCTCCTTCATTGGCTTATACTGTACATTTCAAGCACATTCACACAGAAACGCGTCCATAGTGACTATATTCTATCTCTGTTCTTTGACCTACATTTGAAATGGGCGGATATTGACTGTTGTAAGATGGGAAAACTCATCACGAGAAGTGGCATGTAGCAAAATTGTATCCCTTGGGAAAGACTGAAAACCAGAGTCATCATGTTAGACAACTTTTTGCTGCATATTTTATACACCACCAATGGGCTTAAAAGCAGAGGCTTGGATTAACTTGGGGACCCAGGTGGTGGTGTTGTGTAATGAGCGATCAATCATTGTCATCTATCGGAGGGTAGACATAAGGAGCTACCCCCATCGTACAAGGCAGCTCAATAACCATCAGCCAACAAGTAATGTAGGAATGTTATGATGCCATGTAACCATTTCAGGGTAAATTCACTTGTAAGGCATACACTTCAGGTTTGGGGTCCGGATTTGTGGGTGGTAAATCCGTAGTATATTACAATAGTCGTAAAGTGAATTCAATTTTAATCAGTGTCATACATGCGAAATCAAATAAAAAAAATGCCATATAGACTTCTAAATCTGCAGCGCATCAATGTAGGTTGCACTTTGGATTTCATCTTGTGCAATCCATAGGGTAAAATCTGTGGCAAATATGCTATAAATTACACAGATTTTTCCACATAATTCTTCTACCAAGTTATTGGAAGAATTTTGAATAAAAAGATAACAAAAAGTTATTAAAGAGAACTTCTGAAACAAAAAGGCAAGTCATTTGAGCTGGTAAGGATCCTGATGACTATCTATCAGCTAGTTTGGCTTCTGTGCGGCTTCATTATCCTTTACACAATAAGACATTGACCTGTCACTTCCAGACCTGTCCTCCCAAACATGATTACATGAGAAGGAGGTCACTTCCTCCTACAAGAGCGACACACTCATCTGTCACTGCTGTAAAAATTCCCCTGATCTACAGAGACTGGAATTAAGAAAAATGAAGAGGGAAAATAATTGGCATGGATATTTTTTGGTACGATATATACTGTATAGATACTTATAGACAGGTTTAATGAAACTCCCTACAGGGGGTATATATATATATATATATATATATATATATATATATATATATATATATATATATAATTTATTTTTTTTTTCCCTTTACACTGAGAACAGTATAAAATCCCATCAGAACAAACAGGGAAACCTTTCCCAAAGATCTTATTCTTGGCAAGAAAAGAAAAACCTTCTTTTCAGATTCTGTATAGTGTGTATTTTTACCATGCAAAGTCATTTACATGGTCATGTTAGAGGTGAAATGTTCCCATACACATTTTTGGTTTTGTTCCAAAATGGAATATACAGACAACAGATTTTTATTCCTTCTGGAATCTGTTCCTGATTGGACAGCTAGAATAAGATGGATCAGTATAGTTTGCTTTAAATCCACTTATTTTCCATGTGCTTTATGTGCTTAGGAGTCCAGTGCTACGGTGTGATTGACAGATATCTCTGAGAACACAGGAAAGCTGAACTGGACTACTACTGAAATTACAGATGATAATTATAGAAAACTGAAAACAATATCTGTTTTTCAAATACACCATCGTATTGGGGACAATAGATAACTGAGACATGAGATTGTTAGGTAGGTACCGACCTAACCTGTCTGATGTGCAGGTAGCATTGTATATTGCAGGAGGACCTGAGCAGACTGATATATAGTTTGTGGATATTTTTTAGGCTCAGGGCTCGTTCACATCTGCGCCCGGTCTCCGTTCTGCAGGTTTCCATTTCCTGCACAAAACAGAGGCAGGAGACTGAAACCTGCAGGACTCTTTCATACCTATTCATTTGAATGAGTTTGAAAGATGTCCGGCCGTGAGCGCCGATGAGCGTTTTATGCTCTCCGCCGCAAAACCGTTTTGTTTTTTTTTTTTTTTTTTTTAAATCGGACACAGAGTTGGACATGCAGTACTCTGTGTCCTATTTAAAAAAAAAAACGATTTTGCGGCAGAGAGCATAAAACACTTACCGCCACTCACGGCCGGACCCGCTCTGACAGCTCTCCCATCCACTTTGCAGGTACGGTAATACACAGTGCATTTTGCCACAGCGTTATTTACAGCAGCGATTCCACCACGACCAAAACATGGGTCACTGGTCTTAACCCTAAGTACTATCATTGTGTCTATCATACACATATCGTTATGATAGACACCATGATAGTACTTAAGGGTTAAATGGTTTTTTTGGGGATTTTAATATTGATGACCCCACCTTAAGATAGGTTATTAGCATTAGATTGTTGTGAGTCCAATGCCAGAACCCTCCACAGACCAGCAGCAGCAGGTCAGTAACATCACATTCATTTGCCTCATTGCATGTTTGCAGCTCAGTCCCATTCAAGTAAATTTGAAGGTTTCCTCTGCGGACTTTCTGATTTCATTATATCTAGGGAAACAGCTGGCGTTTCTGTAGGTATAATTGACGTGCTGCGATTTCCAAAACTGCAACAGTTTTGGAAATCGCGGCGTGTCCACTGACTATATTTAGCGAATCCCATCCACTTTGCAGGGACTGTAAAACACTGTGTTTTTTCCGCGGAGTTTCCACTGCGGCCAAACTGCAGTGTTTACAGCACGTGGGGCCCCGGCCTCATAAAGCAATAGTTACAACATTCTATTCTAGTATTTAATAAACATGTACAATAGTACCAAAATAGATGACAACTTCATGGTATACTCACACCATATAATATAATATCTATATGCCATGAAGACTCCACTAATTCATCAGGCTATAATAAATATGCAACCTTTATTATGCCATCAATAAATATCAAATGGATTAACAAAATTAAAATATATATATATATATATATATATATATATATATATATATACAAACATGGTTTAAAAAAAATCTACATGGGTTGGGTACAAATGGTGTTATTCTACTATTCAGTAATCTTCTGTATATCATACTCACTTTTCAGTCACCTACAGTACAATGACCCAAAGTAGTGGAAAGAGCTATTAAGAACAGTTAACAAGGTCAAGACGTCTTGTTAAAATTAGACAACTGGTGTAAAAAGCAGTAAGAAATCAAATAGTGTAAAACAAGTTTCACAGCTTGAAACAGAAACCTCTCTCCCGATTCTGCGTCTTATCTCTATAACCTCTGACCCTGCAGCCAAGTTCTGGCCTACAAACTAAATTCTCTTGGAGAAAATCAGCTTTGTAATAAACTGGTAGAAGACTTAGTACAAAATCAGAAAGCAACATTTCCTAAAAGGCATAAAGCAAAAACATTTTCTTGTTACAGTATGTGATAGCAAAAGAATACACGAGAACATACTAGAACGCACAATAAGACCCTCAGACGCCATCATGACAATTTTTCTATTCTATTACCATGCAGAATGATACAATGATTTACCTCTTCTATTAGGCATAAAGTGAGTCTTGTTGTGCGCGCTCAGCCCTTGTGGGAGGCTGGATGTTGATGTGACATTTATTCCTTACCACCATGCAGATTTCCATTCATAACCCACGTGAGGCTGAGGAGAACATTTTTGGAGGAGGATTCCATATAAGCAAATTCTTCCATAAATGTTATCAAATAAGATCTCGGCTATAAAGAAGTATTATAGTAAGATACCACTTGGTTTACGCAGTGTTTTAATAAAAGTATTTAGTATTATAAAACTTAGAACAGATAAAAAAAAAAAAGAAAAGAAAATAATACAACTGTTAGTCCAAGCTGCAAATACAAGTAAAATCAAGTATATCCCTCAGAGGACCCCTGTCAGCTCACCCACTAATATATATTATTGCTAGTAATACAGATACCACAGCCATTATAGAGTCATTGGAAATGATATGCATACGGTATGCTTTCGTATATATAATAGACTATATATTTAGTTATTGAATATATATACAAGGTTTTTTTTGTACACTTGTATTAAAAAGTATCATGTACTTTGTTTCACACTTCAGAAAATGGTATCCTGGTATATCCCAGCCAAAAGTACTCCCTGGTGTAAACTTAGTCTAAGTCCCTTTGCAGAGACCGTGGTGTGGGTCAGTGTGCTGTGCTTGTTTCACAGATAACACATTGACCCATTCTTTTCTATGGGCCCATACACACGACCATGTGCAGGCCAACAGTCCAGACCGCGTCAGATAGGACAAGTCCCATTCTTGTCCTATTTTGTGGCTCATACTTCATTTAATGAAAGGTGTCGCGGAAACACAGCCCGTGCATGGGGGGCACCCGGGGACATCCCCATATCTCCTTTGTGCAGCACATGCTTTGAATTCACAGCAGGCCGATTGCAGCACGGTCGTCTGCAACCGACCTTGCATATGTGTTTTATGATTTTTTTGTATGCATGTAGAGCGATTGACATACAACTGATACTTGTGTGAACTTAAGCTGTAACAATAACAAATGGAAATTGGACATAGGTGAAAAAAGACACATTAGGCTCAGCCTTTCTTGATCAATTATATATAATTAATAAATTAATTACTGGTAATTAATGAATTAACCCCTAATGTAATTTGCTTTTGGATAAGTGCTGCATGTTGCTCTGAATGCTGGCATACTGTAGTATTTGCCATTCCTAGGGTAGGATATTTCATAGTTTAGCTACTGTAAATGTAAAGAACCCTTTCTTATATATCCATATCTTCATTGCATTTCCTCCATACATAATGAATGTCTACTGGTCCTTTGTAAAGTCTTCGGGAAGATTAAATCATGTGCCACTTCTTGCTAATATGTAAGTAAGATGAACTATATAGCAAACTACCAGTGTGAGGTTAACAGTCGGCCTAATTTTGATAGTTATAGAGGAGCTATTGTCTTTCCGATTTACTAAATATTTCCCTGTGATGCTTGAGCAACTTCTTAATGCTCTGCTCTAGTTAATACACCTCTCTTAGGTGTCAGGCACATACAGGTCTGTGAGAAAACGTTACAGGCGTGTGTCATCTCTGCCTGTTTGAGCCTCTGCGCCACCTTCCGGTCACACACTGCAGCACAGGAGGTGTGTTCAGTTTGATTTTTTTGCTTAGTTTTTTTTTGCTCTGTCTGAACACTTCCTCTATAATTGAATTTCCACCACATCCATCTCCTGAAACCTTGTTTCCTATGTTCATGAAATAGTCAATAATAGACTTGTCTGTGTGATTGTCAGCCTATCTGCCAATCACGTCTGTGGCAGGTCCTGGCTATTTTGACTCTATATTGTGACTTTGTCCTTGCTTGCTTCCTAATTCTCTTACTATTGTATTACTGACCGCTGACCTTTGGCTTCCCTTGTGACTACTCTTTTTGATTACAATTTTGTACTGCTTTGTCTCTCTGGCTTTGACCCTTGGCTTGCTGATGCCTCTTCTGTGTATTATGTCTTGTCTTGTTCTGTGTACACTTATTTAGAAAAGGGATCACCGCCCAGTTGCTCCTGTCATTAGGACAGTTATGGCAATTAGGTAGGGACAGGGACTGGGTCAAGTTTGGGCCTTACTGTCTCTGTCTTTACCTTCTTCCATTGTTCCAGCAGCAGCACTAGGGAATTGTACAACTAGCAATTCCCTAACGGGGTGGCACACGAATATGTATATGTGTGCTTCTCAGTAACTGATTCGTGTCAGTGAATGAGCCTGGACCACAAAACGGACAGGAACAGGGTAGGACCTACATGGTGTTATGCACCAGACTCACCCGCCCCCACCCCCCCTTCCTCAAAGACCTGCGAAAAACACTGTCTTGTGTATAGGGCCATATAGAGGAATGGGTCAGTATGCTAAATGAATATACAAATAGAAACAAAAAAAGAAGATAACATAGCACTCAGAATAAGCAAAATGATTGTATTAAAGACATAATATAAAGAACATATAACTGTAGAAAAAGACGAATAAACACACAACGAATAACAAAAAAGGTGTCGGGGAAAATGAGACAAGACCTCACTACAAGTACACCATAATGATCTAAACATCACATATTGGCTGTACACATCAACCAAGCAAAATAATAAATTGAAAAAATTATACCTGTGCAAAATCTATACACAAAGTAACAATGTCTATATGTAGTTACCCATAAGCATTACAGCCATACCGGCAAATAAACAAATAAGACAAATTGCACAGTCAACAAAAACACAAGCATAACATATCCATATTGTGGTGGAACAAAAATGTTTAGAGGCCTCTGTCCACTGACACTACCCCAACACACGTTTCGGCACTCCTGCTTCCTTATGTGGGCAGGATATCTAAAGATTTGGGCATACAGTAGCTGTCACTGGGGTTGCTAACTAAACCTTTATTCACACGACACTGAATATCAGTCACTACAAAGATTGTCCGTGTGTCAGCCCCATTAATTTCACAGTTGGAGAATGGGTGCTATTCACACGAATGATAGTTTGATGGTCCATTGCCATGGACTGTTAAAATATAGGTTATGATTAGAGATGAGCGAGTAGTATTTGATCGAATACCTCCTCTGCATAATTATTGGTGTAAAAAAGCGCCAGGGAAGGTGGGAGGGGCATCGAACTTTTACTGCGTTTACCGCGTGGTATTCGACCGAGTACACCAATAACAGTGCAGCGGAGGTATTCGGTCGAATACTACTCGCTCCTCTCTAGTTATGATCTATTATGTTCTGCTTTCGCATATCCTTCCATTCACTGCATCTGTGAAAACGGCCAACCCTCGGGTGCAAAATGGTTCTGTGAATGTAGGCGAAGGTGCTTTACCCCATCATTAAGATTCCTACTATATCCACAAGATATGCATAAGAAAAGCTTTATAAAAGCACTTTATTAGGAATCCCGGATGAGTAAGAGGAAGTCTGGATGAAATACTCGTTTAGACGTATTTACAGTCGTGAGTTACATTGTCACTATTACTCATCCCCAATTTAGTAAATTAAGCACATGGATAATTTAAAGGGATATTCCGGTAACAAGAAATCGCTTCCTATCTTAAGGAAGTTACAAGCAAGTTCCGCCCCTGTTTTCTAGTTACCTACATGCGTATAAGTGACACCTATTCTATGAAAGGGTTAAAAAGATGTTGTCAATATTTTATAAGGGAACCCAGTAAGCTATTAAGTGAAAGTGGGAGCCATAGATTAAAAATGACGTGCCGGAGAGCCCTCTGCTAATCCTCCCCAGACTCCTGCAGGATTTACACTCACACAGGATATGAAAAGGGAGAGATTTTATCATTTGGAGATTAATCCATCAGCAGGATTTAGCATGCTCTAATCTACTGCTTTCCAGACTCCCAAGTCTCTTTTTGGGCATGATCCAGCCTCTTGCTGGATCGAGGAGCATCAGCGTCTTACATCAGGGCGATGTGCTCATTGTGAAGAAGTGATGCTCCTTATTGAAAAGAGTTGTGCAAGTGGCTCGTAAATCTTCCTCCCTCCCTGGTAACTTGTGGTTGGATGCTGTTGCTGAGGAGGGTCTTTTGTCTGCGCTCAGTGTGAGGGTTGCAGTTGTCTCAGGCACACGCCTGTCTTGAGAACTAAAACAAAGCGGTCAACTAGTTATTGAAATGCAGAAGCTCCTTCCATCCCACAAGACAGCCCATTCAAGTCACATGTCGGAGGTCTCTGCAGAATGGGCTGCAGCTGCTTCCAATCTGCTGTGTAGCATCAGAAGCAGCTGGACCAACCTTGTGCCTGTAAGCCTCCAAGGCTCCGAGGAGGAAACTCAAAAGATCTGGGATTCTGACACTATGCTGTCTGAGGAGCTATGGTTGGAGAGCGAGAAGAACTATACTGCTGTCCATAAGTCCAAAAAAGGCAGAAAGCACCAGGAGCTCCTGGCGCTGGCACTGGGGGTGAAAGTGGGGGGCAGGAGTGCATTATTGTGGCAGCCTCTGAAACTCTTTGCCTATTCGCAGATCACATCGCTGGTCAGAAGAGCAGCCCTGACGCAAAATGACAACCATTTCAACTACGAGAAAGCACATAACTTTAAGGTAAGAGACCTTCTGCTCATCTTCTTCCATTGCCTTGCACTGATTCTCTGGACCACAGGTTCTTGGAGGAGGCTCGGAGGGTAGAAATGAACATTTCCATGTAAGAACACAGTTTTGCTTCTTTCCAGCTATTTAACAAAGTCAGGCGTAAGGCGAATCATCCATCGCTTTTGTCTGGAATTCCTTGTTTAACCACGGTGGCCAACTTTCTTCCTTGCTAATGCATCTGACAGGAAGGAGTTATTGGCAGCCAGCGAGACAACCACATTATGTTAACCCCTAAGGTGCATTGGCAACACAGAAAGCGTAAGAGATAGTAGTAACGTGAAAAAGGACACTTCTTTTCTATTGTAATCTACATCTATGTTCTGCGTGTTCTGCATCTATGTTCTATGTAGCAGAGCTGAGGTTGTCACGTAGCAAAGCTCAATATGATACCATGCTGTGCTATCTGTACTTTTATATAGGCTGCTATGTACTATAGATCTATACAAACAATAAAGCCCAAAAGGGCTAAATGACAAACTCAGCTCTGCTACATCTGTGTGATGGATAGAACTATGACATTTATTGAAGTACCACTTTCTAGATATTCGCTATAAAGAAGCAGAATGTGTTTGTCATCGTGGTGGGGATTTCTAGATTGTCTTGCTATATATGGGAATGAATTGCTATAAATGGGAATGAATTGTATCAATGCTTGTGGAAACCAAATATGACAAACCTATTGAATATGTGACAAATAAAATGGTATGTGGAGTTAGTTACAGGGTTCTTCACTACTTCATCTACTTCCTTTATAGAACATGTTGTATTCAAGTACATAAATACCCTTATGTAAAATAAAGAGGTACATAAGTATCTCTGCCCTATTCCTTGTGCGGGATATATCCCAGGAAGACTCAATACTTTATGTCAACTCCAGAAGTGCTAATAGTGGAGAGCCCCTTTAAGGCTTACAGATAATTTGACTATTACAGCATAGTGGTTTGGGTTATTCACATTTGTATGTGTTTTATTTCATGTATTAAAGGGGTATTCCAATAATTAACACTGATGGCATATGTCGTGGCTTGGACCTTTACCTCAATTATCTGGGCAACCACTTTGGCTTTTCTCTGACACAGCGTCACTGCCAGACAGGCACTATGTCTTGTATTGCAACACAATGCCATTAAGGTAAATAGGAATGTGCTGCACATGGCTGCGCCTGGAGTAGTGCTGTGTCAGGGAAAAAGCCAAGAGGCCTCAGCTTTATTCTAGGCATGAGTAATAGTCCCAGACTGTGCACCCTGCCTATTGGACTAAGGGCTCGTTCACATCTGCGCCCCGGTCTCCGTTATACAGGTTTCCGTATAACAGCGAAACAGTTTCTTTTTTTAACCAGACACAAAGTCAGACATGCAAGACTCCGTGTCCGGTTTAAAAAAAACTGTTTCGCCGCGGAGAGCATAAAACGCTCACGGCCGAACACGGTCTGACAGGTTTCCGTCTTCTGTCTGCAGAAGATGGAAACCTGAGAACGGAGACCGGACGCTGGTGGAAACCCAGCGTAAAGGTCCATTCACATGGAGGAAAATGGTGAGGAATTTCAGCGCTGAAAAAAAAGCCTCCCCTTGACTTCAATGACTTCAATGCTAGCAGAAAAAAGAACCCTTTGAAGTCAATGGGAGGCTTTTTTTCAGCACTGACATTCCACACCAAATTCCTACATGTGAATGGACCCTAACAGCATATCTTCAGAAAACTTTTTTAGATTAAGGCCCCACATAGTGAAACACAGCAATTGCGTTTTTTTCTGTAGTATTTTTCTTTGTATTTTTGCAGAGTTTTTATCTGCGGACTTTCTGTCCCTTATTATACCTATACGGAAAACAATGGCATTTCTGAGGATATTATAGACACACAGCGATTTTCAAAAATGCAGATTTTTTTTGCAATGTGTGAATGGGATTAGCCAAAATCACTTTCTCTTTTTGGTACTGTAAAATGCAGTGTTTTTTACTGTGGCGTATTTCACGACGGCAAAACGCTGTGTTCTTGCAACGTGGGGATCGCAGAAAAGCTGCTTTTTTTGTTGCATTTTTTGAACAAAAGCAGGGAGTGGGCTGAGCAGGCAGGAAAAGAATAAGAACTTCCTATATGTTTCCCATTCCCTTTGTAGCCATTACTGGCTCAAAAAATGCATTAAAATATATAACAAAATAAGCAGTATTTCGGCAACGTGGGGCCTCAACCATGGTGAAGACCTCATACACAGAGTGAACAGTGCAAAAAACAACATGCAATTTTTTAAAGCTTTTTTCACTATGTGAAACATTAAAAGGGATCTATTACCTTTCCTGAAATGTCTGTTTTAGTCATTTGTATAATCTATAATGTAATAATTCTGGAACATCTCTCATGAATTTGTGATGTTCCCCTGTTTTCCCTCATAGAACTGTACGAAGAAATTGGCAATTGGGTTATTTCATTCCACTTGTCTGGCTACACTGAATGGGCAGAGTCCAAGTGTTTAGGGAAACATCTTCACTGGTTACAGAGTAATGGCACAACAAAGAGATTTAGGGAAACATCATCCAGAATGTTATTTTATGAAGAATACAAACAAACTTATCAGGGGAGGCTAAAGATTCTTAATTCTGACAACCAAATCCCCTTGCCCCATTTTCCTAAGTAGTGTTATACAGAAGTCTGGCATTACCCTAATAACATTCATATAGTACCCAACCGCCATATAGGTAAAAGTACTACAGCAATGTTACATGGTCACCCTACAAATAAATCGTGTAAACCCTTCCCAATCTTTTCTATGATAGATAGATAGATAGATAGATAGATAGATAGATAGATAGATAGATAGACAGGATCAATAGGTAACAAAATCTCAGCAGAACTGTAATATACAGATGGAGGGACCCCACAAATATAACCTGATCCCCAATATTTCCTATAATCCAGATAGAGATTGTAGAACTCTGGTGATTCCAGTCCTAAAACAGTTTTTTCGTATGCGTTGTAACATCTCAGTCCTCATAGAATCCCAGTGTGTGGACTAAAACATTGTAACATATGAGCTAACAATTAAATTTTATTTGCTGAAATCACTGGGATGTTACGATAGATAGATAGATAGATAGATAGATAGATAGATAGATAGATAGATAGACAGACATCTCATGTTAATATTATTATTATTACTTTTTATGTTTGTAGTAATGTTATGTATTTTAATATTGTACTAACAGAATTCCTTACTATATGTGAAATGTCACAAATTGAATGTGGTATAGTCCAGCGTGGTTGTATTGACACTCTTTATATTGAACACAAAAGCGGACAAATTGTATAGATTATTGCTCTCCTCCCCCTTCTGGGAGCTGTGGTCCTCTCGGAGTCATTTCTGGACGCTTACACACATCTGCTTCACTCTCGCTGACTTCTCTGCTTTGTTTCTGGATCACATATGACTCAGTGCAATGGCCATCCCTGAAAAATGATGAATTTGCAGAATGTAACGGTTGTTAGAGTGCACTTAGTATTACAGTGGGGAGTGTGCCTGTGCGAGTGCCG
Source organism: Leptodactylus fuscus (assembly GCF_031893055.1). Taxonomy (NCBI): domain Eukaryota; kingdom Metazoa; phylum Chordata; class Amphibia; order Anura; family Leptodactylidae; genus Leptodactylus; species Leptodactylus fuscus. The sequence continues at coordinate 175,916,604 of NC_134268.1, read as the reverse complement.
TGTTATGGCAGGTCGCTTATAGCTTTATTGATTAATACTGATACTCGCCTTTAGGCTGACTCATTTACATAGACAATGCAAAACTACTGTATTTGCATCAGTAACAAAGTGCAAAGCTTTAACCTTTTATTCTAGCAGTGTGCTTCGCTCCAGTAAGTAATGTTTTTGTGGACAGCAGCAATAACTATTGAAAAATGACTGAATACATTATTGTTTCCCAGTCTGCGCTGTCTGGTATCCAAGGGAGATGGGCAAAGAAGGCAGCTTGTAGGTTACTGTATATGCTCTGCTTTATATTTCTATCCTTGGTGCTATTATGTACAGAGGTGCACTCAGGGATTTGTAGAGGAGATGGTTCAGGCAGCATGTTTGTGACCCACCATGCTCCTACCCATTTCCCCTTTGATACCTCCTTGTACCTTTGTGCCTTCATACGGTAATAGTGCCTTTCCTTAGTGCCGCTCACAGTATAATGCTCACTTAGTGTCATCCCATACAGTATAAAGCCCCTTAGTGGTGCCCTGCAGTATAATGACCCCTTAGTGTCATGATATACAGTATAATGCCCCTTAGTGGTGCCCTCACAGTAAAATGCATCTTTAGTGAAATGCTTTAATAGGGGCCGCACAACATTATAATGCCCACTTAGTGCCCCCGTAGTATAACGTTCTCTTAGTGGACCCCTGCAGTATAATGACCCCATAGTTCCCCACAGAGTGCAATACTTCAGTAGTGGCCTCCACAACATTTTATCCCGACTTTGTGCCCTAACAGTAAAATGTTCCCTTAGTTGCCCCCCTTATACCAAGCACAGCACCTAGGTCATGTACAGGACTGTGTTTGGTATGCACGTATTTTAGCAGAAGTTGCTGGTTTTTTGGCTGCCGCGCTTCTATAGGTGGAATTAGTTCCTACAACTTGTTTTTGCTATGCGGCCATTTACCATTTGGGAAACAGACGGTGCCATTTCACACATACTGTATCAAAAGACCCTCAACATCTTTTAACACTGTCTTGCCATGATTTTGTGGATACTTATGTGTCCAGAAGTTCCAGTTTGGATCTCTGTGTGCTTCCATGATATGCGATTTCTTGAGTTTCCCTTTTTATAGTGGAATCGATCAAACTTGAAGGTGGTGGCAAACATACACAACCGCTGCTTCCAAGATGCCATCAGTTTGCTCCCCAGTTCAGTTGTTACCTGTTCTCATAGCTCTGGCACTAATAAGAGTAGTTATCCAAGTGGGTGTGGCTCACTGCAATTCAACATTAGTGCCTGAAGTCCCAGGTACTGCCCACTTGGCTAAATACTGATAGTAGTGTCAAAGCTAACAGAGCCATCAATAACAGTCAAAGTGGGGAGCATATAAGTAAACGAAGGCGAATCGCCTTTCTCCCTTCATGCCAGCTTTGGTTCATAGTGATCAGGTCGGCTTCATCCCGGGTCGGGAAGCGCGTGATAATGTTTGCAAAACTGTTCTTGCCATCTCTGTAGCCCGCTCCACTAAGATTCCTCTTTGTTTGCTTTCGATTGATGCCGAAAAGGCGTTTGATCGCATCCATTGGGGATTCCTTCGGGAGACCCTTGCACAGATCGGTATTGGCTCAGGATTTTTGGGCAAGATCTTGGCTCTCTATGGGAATGCGTCGGCGCGGGTTCGGGCGAACGGAGTGATTTCGGATTCCTTCCCGGTCCGTAACGGGACCCGCCAAGGTTGCCCCCTCTCGCCGTTGCTCTTTGCTTTGGTGATGGAGCATCTGGCGGTGGCGCTGCGTCGCTGTCCCGATGTCCACGATATACAGTTAGGATCCCGTATGGTTAAAGCGGCGCTATATGCTGATGACCTGCTGCTGTATGTCTCCGAACCGAGGGTATCGTTTCCGGCTGTCTTATGCGAATTTTCCCGCTTTGGTGCCCTTAGTAACTTTAAGGTCAATTTGTCTAAGAGTGAGGCCCTTAATGTCTCGCTTCCCTCTTCCGAGGCTGATTTCCTGGCGCGGTCTTTCCCTTTTAGGTGGCAACCTTCCTCCTTCAAATACTTGGGGATCCGCATTTCCCCTGATCCTGCTTCCCTGTTCCAACTTAATTATCTTCCACTTTTGGATACCATTGCTACTGATCTACGTTCTTATGGTGTTCGTCTCCCCTCTTGGTTTGGCCGAATTCATGCCCTTAAGATGGATGTCCTCCCCCGGTTCCTGTATTTGTTCCAGGCCCTTCCCATCCCTCTTCCACGCGCTTTTTTAGCTCGGGTACAGTCCTTGTTTGGGAGGTTTGTGTGGGGCTCCTCTCGGAGTAGACTTGGGTTCAGTACTCTTGTCCGGCGTAAGTATAGGGGAGGCGTTGGCCTTCCGGATGTGCGCCTTTACTATCGCGCCTCGGTTCTGCTTCGTCTGTTTGATTGGCAATTCCGTCGCCATGATAAGCAGTGGGTTTCCATCGAATTCGATCTGATATCGTCCTCACTATCCTCTTGGCCATGGATTCCACCACACTTCCGCCCCAAATCCCCTGGCCTTTACGTTCTCCCTTCGCATTTCCTGAAAGTGTGGGATCTGGTTTGTTCTTCTGGCCGCTTGGCCCGTGTCCCGGGCCCTTTGACTCCCCTCTTCGACAATCCTATGTTCCCCCCTGGCTGTTCTGTTGATCGGTTCCTCTGTTGGGACAGAGCGGATTGTACTCGTCTTCAGGAGGTGGCGGGTGATTCTCCGCTTCTTCCTTTTGCCCAGCTCTGTAGCTCTCACCCTGACCTACGCCTCTCGTGGTTGGAGTACGCCCAACTTCAGTCCTTTTTGAAGCAGTTCTCGCTCTCCTCTTGCCTCTCTTCTCCATCCTTGGCTTTAGAATCCTATTTCGGGCGACGGACTCCCTCTCCTCGTGCTCTTTCGCTATTGTACGATGTTCTCCTTTCGGATCTCACGGCGTAACTCCCCCCCTACGTCGCCGCCTGGGCTGCCGACCTTCCTGTGAGTCTGTCATCTGCGGATTGGGACAGGTCCTTTCTGCTTTTTCACAAGATGGCCCTCCCGTGTAGCGCTCAGGAGAGGAATTATAAGATTCTGTCTCGGTGGTATAGGTGTCCAGTGCTTCTTCATAGGATTTTTCCTGCTGTTTCGGACTTATGCTGGCGTTGTGGCTCCGCTAGGGGCACCATGTTGCACATTTGGTGGGATTGTGACGTTCTGCGCCCCTTCTGGGACGCGGTGTTTTCTTTGTATTCCAGGGTCAGTGGGCGCTCGGCGACTGTTTCTCCTCAGCTGGCGCTTCTGTCAGTCATCCCTGGCAAGCTGTCGGAGATTAAGAAGGACCTCCTGGGGCACTTTCTCACGGCCGCCAGGGCTGTTATTCCAAGACACTGGCGCAGCTCTACCCCTCCCTCCCTGCTTGAGTTCCTCCAGGAGTTCCTTCTTATTCAGCGGATGGAGACTTTGGTGGCGGAAGACTCTCCCACTTATTCCAGGTTTGAACTTCGATGGCGTCCCTGGGTTATGTTCCAGGAATCGTCTGCCTTCTCTACTGCCTTCGCATGAGTGTATCATGGCCGTCTGTTGTTTTCGTCTCTCTTTTTTCCTTGTTTCTTGCGTCTTCTTTGTGGTTTCTTCGTCCTTGTCTTGTGTTTGTTTGATGGTTTCGTGTCCTCTTCTTATTCCCTTTTCTTTTTCCTGTTGGGCTGTATTTGGTTTATGAGGAGGGGGGTCTTTTTGGCTTCCCAGCCTGCTGACTTATATGCTCCTTCATTGTTGCTCGACTTATTTCTTTTTGTTCGTTTTGTATTTTATTGAAAAATCTTTAATAAAACCCGTTTAAGCATATAAGTAAAAGAAAGACTCCAAGAATCATCAGCTGAAACTGTATGCTATTGTCTTCTAGATTGGACATTGGTGACAGACGCTGTTTAAAACTGGCATTTTACATTACATTAGTCTTAACCAGTTCTCGCTGGCATCTGATGCTTTAGTGCAGGCTTCTAAATAGTTGTGGCACATCTAGGACCTGTCTTTGTGCCAGAATTGATATCTACACCAGCTCGAAGCTGGCGCTGATTTCAGGTGTAATTTATCGGGCTAAAGGGACCCCGCCTGCTGTTCATAAAAGTAACACAAAAGGAATACAAAATTAGAATGTCACACTTTTTGGCACTACCGGCTGATATAGATTTGAGTTTCATTGTATCAACCAAGATGCACTTCAGTTATTAAAGGGATCCTATCTTTCAAACCCTTTTTTTTCTAACTAACATGTAGAAATAGCCTTAAGAAAGGCTATTCGTCTCCTACCTTTCATTGTCTTCTCCGCACCGCCGTTCGCCTAAAATTCCGTTTTTTGTCGGTATGTAAATGAGTTTTTTTCGCAGCACTGGGGGCGTCCCCAATCCTGCGAGAGAACTCCCAGCGCCGCCTCCATCTTCGTATGGAACGAGGTCTTCACCACATCTTCTTCTGGCGGTGGCTTGTAACTTCTAGGCCTCGAGCCTAGGGCAAAGCCGACTGCGCATGCTTGTGGCCACAAGAAAAAATGCCGCTTTCATAGTATTGTAAGCGGCCATTTTCTCTTGTCTGGCGGGCATTCGCAGTCGGCTTGTTAGGCAGGATGTTAGGCGAATGGCAGCACGGAGAAGACAACGAAAAGCCTTTCTTAAAGAGGACCTTTCATCAGATTGGGCACAGGCAGTTTCATATACTGCTGGAAAGCCGACAATGCGCTGAATTCAACACACTGTCGGCTTTCCTGATCTGTGCCCCGGGTAAAGCGCTATCGGTCCTGGTAACGTAGTGCTTTACAGTCAGAAGGGCGTTTCTGAGAGTCGGTCAGGAACATCCTTCTGCACAGCAGCGCCTATCGCGCTGTACAGTGTGAGCGGAGAGAAACGCCCCCTCCCTCTGCTCACAGAGCTCGTTCATAGACGAGTATTATCAGGAGGGGAGGGGGCGTTCCTCTCCGAATGCTGAATGCAGCGCACTATCGGCTTTCCAGCAGTATATAGAACTGCCTGTGCCCAATCTGATGAAAGGTCCTCTTTAAGGCTATTCTGACGTGTTAGTTAGAAAAAAAAGGGTTTGAAAGATAGGATCCCTTTAAAGGATTCTTCCCACAATAATAATGTATGCATGTGCTACAAATGTTCATGGATACCTACTTCTGGGAACCACATTTATCTCTAAAATAATCCTCCCCCAGGCAGCACCACCCAGAATTCCCTCTCTCCATCCCCATTACCATTGAAGCCCAGACTGTCAGTAGTGGTCCAGGGTTATAGGAACAGTGCAGCTCTCTTAGTAGAGAATGGGAGTTATGGAAAAGGCGTAGAATAGTGAGCTACAACATTTTAGTAACTCCCATTCACTTCTATGGAGGGTTAAAGAAACGTATCTAAGAGAGCTGTGCTGTTCTTGTAAAACCTGACCACCATTAACACTCTACTTTTCACTGTTAGCATGGTTGGGTGGAAGCGCAGAGGCGTAACATGAAGCTTCAGGGCCCCAACACAAAACCTCTTCCAGGCCCCCCCAGTTATAATGTACTGATCTCCTTATACTGGGAAGAGACACTTTATGGTCCCATAAGACCCGGTTCACATCTGCGTTTGGGTCATTCCGTTCCCTTTCCGCATGAAAAAATGTGGAGAGAAAAGTCCTGCAAGCAGCACTTTTCTCTCTGCATTTTTCGTGCGAAAACTGAGCGGAAACCACACGAACCCTATTCTAGTCTATAGGGTCCGCGGGTTTCCTAAGGTAACCACTTTTTTATTCGGATTAGGCTTCGGTTTGGGGTGTCCCCAAGCGGACTTCGTGAACGGAACCCCATGCGCAGATGTGAACCAGGCCTAAGAGTCCTGGGTTCAGGTGCGACTGCTTCTCCTGCACCCACTCAAGTTGCGCCCGTGACCAGGTGTGGACTCCAGAGCTGGGACATATATCCTGTGGATATGCTTTAACAGGATTTTCCTGTTATGGACACTTATCCTTTATCCACAGGTCAGGGAATAAATGTCTGATCACTGGGGGCTCTGGACTGTAATGTACCCGCAACCCAATAGAAGCAAATACAGCAAGGCCTCAGAGATAGTTTTGGTGCCACATGCTCCTGATTATCGGAGGACCTGGTGATTGGGCCCCCAATGATAGTACAATTATTCCCTGTCCTGTGTATAGGGGATAAGTGCCCATAAGGGGACAACTGCTTTAGATGTGTTTCATAGGCAAACTCTTTTAAGAGGCCTGCGACTCTTAATAATTGTGGCACATCTGATGTCTGCGGGGATCAGTGTAAAATTCTGGTCTTAATACATTTCCCCATTGTCTGATCACTTTCACTGTAAAGAGAGTAATTCAAGTAATAACATATCAGAAAACTGGCGTTATTAAATCCCCAATATACCTGCAGGGCATGGGTAGAAGTAGTCATTACAATGGAAGCTGCCATTACTTCAGACTACTGCTTACCCCATGGGAAACAAAGGGAATCTGCTGTCTGAGACTGTCTACAAAGACTTTAGATGACATATATATTTTGCCATCAGCGGGATACAGGCGGTGTTTGTGGCTCCATGTTCTCCGAGCAGAGGGGGGAGAGGTACTAACCGCACCATCATTATGTACTGACAGCCATCATGACAGCTCTTCCCCTTTCTCCTCTTAATGGCTCTTCCGTCATCATCACCAGGGATAACAGCCATAGGAAACTGATTTCCCGTGACTCCTTTTCCATATTACTAAACTCACTCACACTCCTAAGCAGAGTGATTCTGGTAATAGGCAGTTATTATGGCTTTTCTGTATAGCCTTGACTTTAGACATATCACACTTTACTTAGTCCATTAGAGGAACATTTGCAGCGCTGTAATAATGTTCTCTACACAATATGTACAGTCTGGAAATATATGTAACAGTATCTCTGCGGACTATAAATGACATAGACATTCAGATCGAGGCTTTCAGATTTTTCTCCCTTATTGTTGATTCCTGAGCAAATAGCAATTCACTATTACAAGGTTATTATCTAAAACATTGCCGCAGCATAAAATCTAGGGGCTATACGTATTAATATGGAGGATTGAGGCAAAATCCCAAAAAAATGCTAGCCCTGTAATATAGAATCCAGTGAAAGATGCCAAAAACCTAGTGTGTACCTACTTTTGTCCTAAGGGTATGATGATACAACAGAATTTGATGCCAATTCTGCCTCAAAATCAGCACCAAATTCTGTCCTGATCTTTCTACTACTGTATTCAGTGGGAGGCAGAGACTGAAGCAGGACGCTGAAAAACATAAGTGTCCTGCTCAATCTTGCTGTGAATCCCGAATCTGTTTCAGATGCAGAATCCGCATCTTGAGACATTCCAATGATTCTTCCCATTCGTCCAAGGTCAATCAACAACAAAGGAGGTTGGAGGGCCGAAATATGGTTAGGGTGAGAGAGAGCTGTGTGAATTTCTGTCTTTACTTTGCCATGTGTGAAGTTTTACTCTAAATGAAGCATGGAGCAATGAAGAGGGGAAACCTAAAGGGAAATATTGCAAATGGTAATTTTGTCATAGTCACACTATTTTCACATGCCATATGGCATCGTTTTCTTCACTGATCGAATGATATCTTTGGGTAAGTCCGTATAGCCATTTCCTGAAATCACAGATCGCACATGGCCGAGAGACACCGTTGTATGAATAAACACTAAGAATATAAAATGTTAATGGGAATATTATTGTCCATAAATCATATTTGTGCACATGTCCAATGTTATTGTGCCTGTGCTGGGGCGCACAGTGATATCTCAGACACTGTCCATTGTACAGATTTACTGTCTCTTAGGAAGCTTTCAGTATAGGATTGAATAGCTATTCATCTATTATAAGGGAAACATTTGTGCTAAAGGCTCTTGTTACAGTTTTTTTTCTGAAAATAAATATACATACAGACTGGTGAAGGCAATGCCGTCTCTACATTCCAGACAACGCAGATGGTCAAGAGTGGAGACAATTGTCTGGGGAGAGAGTGGACAGAAGCAGATAAACAGTGGGGTGATCATCCAAAGAGACTTCCATTAGATCTCCTATGTACTATGGTTCCTGACATCTTCATGTTGACTATATTGAAGACCAGTTTCCATACTCACGGTACATATTATCTTGCCCTGGCCAGAAGTCTGAACCACAGATCTTCACCAGATATCAATGCATTCCCATGACAAGGACATTTTAGGAGTATTCTGAAGGTTTATCTAGAGAGAGCCTTCTCGTATTCTCATGTGGGACAATCTCATTCTTAGTAGTCGCCATGATCAGCTCTTATCTGCAAGGGAGCATCATGAGAACAAAGTATTAAACATTAGTTCATTGAGATCAACGGACCTGTATTGATTTTCACTGCAGTACTGACACTTATCACTTGGGCCATACATCCCTGTAAGGTTCTCTCACACCGGTGGGAATTTACTAAGATTTCATTAACTTGTCTTATTTCCTCCACTGGCTCAAGATTGACCACAGTTATTAAGAGACTCTGACATTATAATAAACCTGGTGCATGTTACACAAGTAAATCCGATAGGCAGAAGTGTTACTAGACTGCCTTGAACTCTAAATATAAGGGAGAAAGTGCCGCATCTTTGCCAAAAGTCAAGTTCATACACAAAATAATTGTCACTTCTACTCCAGTTTTCTGGTATATAGAGTATCCTATAGTAAATGCCCCCCTATGTGTTTGAGTCTACATAGAATATGTATGTCTGAAAGTTTTATTGGAGTATACAGTACCTCCAACGGAAGACACTGACATAGGAGACCACCAATGGCACCAATGTTATAACCACAGTGTCCCTTAAATGGCAGCCTATGTTAGCTCTTACAAGATCCAGTAGAGTTTGATTTTCTTGACATATACACAGGTAAATCTTATTCTAGCATTGTGAAGCAGGTCTCAGAGGTGAGGTGCGGGCCGGCTCATTTGCCAGTGAGGCACAGATCCTTGTCAGTATTTACTTGGGCACAAATCACGGAATCTAAACTACATTGATAATGACAGCGTTGCATTATCAGTGCATTATCCCTGGCTATAATGACAGAAGGACCTATGAGACCACCATCAGCAAGAGTTAAAGGGTCCTTCATCCAGGATCGGTTCAGATAGTCTTTGGCTGAATGCTGTAATCTGAAGGCAGAGGCCTCATACTGTTGGAGATGCTCTTGACAGTATGGAAGGGGAGGAATTATAAGTTTAGATACTGGGCTGATGGAGGAAAGGGGGAGACTGTACCTGCTATTAGGAACAGAGAAGTTTCATTGCTGCTGCCAGTAAGTCTGTACTGTTTTGTGTTGGTGCTTGCTTTGGTAATTTGTGCTGCACAGTTGTATTTGCTTGCAGGTCCTGGGGTATATGTTGTTTAGTTTTGCTAGGGGTATTATGTGTGCCGCACTGTCGCATTTTTGGCATTCGTATTTCTTTGTTGGTGACGTCTCAGCATCAAGACAGATTGATTGGTGAGGTTCACATGAAAAAAATAAAACAATTGAGATGCCCTTCTCTAAAGGAAATATACCCGTATAACCAATATACCATGTAAGTATGATTTCTTTGAGGTGGGAGACAAAGCAAAGACAAAGTCTACTTTTTGTTATGCCTGCAGTTACACTTACATACACATTTACCCTAAAAAGCAATTTTAGTAAAATGTTCAATAATAATCCATTAGTGTATTTTTATGTTTCTTTTTCCAATTCATTTCCTTACTATAGAGTTTGTTCCTGGAGTCGCAGGACAATTTGATAGCTGGAAAGTCACGCACCATATTGTTCCGATGAAAGAACTAGTGGAGTGAATGTTAGTTCACTATGCTGGCCATTGTTCTCTTTCTAAAATTAGAGTATAAAGACTTACAGCGAAATGTTCATATATGAAGTAGGGAACATTAACAATCTACGATTCAGGTTCAGTCTAGCATTACACTGACGTTCAGGAGTGAGCTAAAGTATCTTCATACTTTTGTTCATCTGCATCCACACTGGCTATAAATCAGTCTATTGTGTTATCACGAAGAGACTGACTCATACAGTAGGTGGCTGCAGTGAGAGCTAAAACAAGCAACAAGGGGGTGTATGATAGTAGTAAAAAACTGCAGATTTCTTCCAAACTTATCTCCCCTCTTATCCATTGGCTGTGTCTGTTATTTTGTTCCTTGCTGAGAGAAGTTTAGACCCACCACCTACTTTATAGTGTGTATTCATTTTTCAGAATGGTGGTTGTCTTAAAGGGGTATTTTCTTCTCTAGCTATACTGCTAGCTTATGTAAATTCAAGAATTTTCCATATTATATTGCTTTAGCAATGCTGCTTTGTTTGCCTGCTATGTTAGATTATTCCTTCCGTCGTTTACACAGAATTTTCTTGGTGTATGACTCTCTGGGGGGTTGAGTTCTTTCGCTGTTATGTACAGCTCTGTGGTCTGGACAATCGGTTCATCTAATTACAATCTGCTAATAAAGGCTTGGACAGGGTCGACTCCTTATGTTTAGAGATCAGACGATCCGAACAGCACGCTCCCATAGAAATGAATGGAAGCACGTTTTAACAGTAATTCATAAAAACGGGCGGGGGGGGGGTTGTGTTCAAAAACAATCAACAGCATCTGAATAGTCCCTTTAATTAGTTTATAGTAAAGATATCTTTCTAGCAAGTAGGGATTGTTCAATGCAAAGAATCCTTTAAGGACACAGACAGGTAGTTTTAACTAGCTTTACTGTCCCAGAATTTGCACTTGTTCATCATCTGTAAGGGGTAGTTGATGCAGAATATTGTACGTACATGTCATCCTGCTCATGCAAGCACAGCTGGCTTAGCATGATCGCAGCAGGAGTATGACTCTATAAAAAAAACTATTTTAGGAAAAGGTATTTTAGCAAAGCAAGTTAAACAATAAACGTCCATGTTTCGCCATAGTCATACTGACCCATGGACTATAGTTGACATGTTACATGTACTCCACAGTCAGTAGCACAAGTCACGACTCTGGGAAGAAGACAAATGAAATAAGATACTTTGTCATCAAGGCCCGAATAGGCCGGGTCTTTTAGTGGCAATTGCTATTAAAGGTGCTCAAATATGAGATTTCTTGAGTGTCACTTTTAAAAGCATAAAAAATTCCTGATAAATGTGGGTCTGCAGAATGATGTAATTTAATAGCGCAATAGTTTGACAGCTGTGCCAACTTATTAGCTGACCACTAACCTCATGCCCAGTCGTTTGGCCTGTCCTACGGGTGAAATTGTTCACCTGTTTGTGTAGGGTGCTGCCATACAATGTATCATGTGGCGCAGTAGCTGCACTCAAGGATGGGGCCACTGGTGCTTCCCAGTTGGAATTTTATGTCTGTTTTCCAAAATTTCTGAGCAATCATTATGCTAATTAGGCTTCCTACTGTTGTCTCAGGACTGCCCACCTGACAGTAGAGAACCTGAATAGTATACCTACAGTTCAGATTGCTCAGGAAATGTGGGAGTTAAGGAAAACATTTCACCTGTGCCAGAATCAGTGGAGTGAATATTGAAGGATATAAAATTTATATATATATTTATGTTCATGGGAAAAAACCCCTTAAGTGCCCCGTGCTAGAGTCTGGCTACAGTACCGCTCAATACATTGTGTGGCAGAACCCTTAAAGGATGGCATCTGGTAATTTGTGACTGACCTCACTTCATTCTTTTGTTACTGATCTCCATTTGCCTCAATCTGTGCCTCTTTTAATGAACCTGTAAGGCTGAGTTCACACAGAGTTTTTTGGTCAGGATTTTAGGCGAAATCAGCCTTGAAATCCTGACCAAAAAAAATGGCTCCCATTGAAATAATTGGGAGCTGGTCATTTATTTTTTCCCACGAGTGGTCTGTTCCGGCTCCCTGAAAAAAGAAGCGACGTGCCCATTCTTCAGGCAGATGCCGTGGCTGGTTCAGCCTCGGATGTCCGCATGAAGACACTCTGTCCCAACTAGGCCCATTCATTTGGGCCTATTATGGAGTGGAGTGCCGCACTGGCATCCAGTCGCAGCTACCGTTTTTTTTTGGCCCAGAATCTGAGGCAGCCTCTGCCTCAACTTCCGGACCAAAAAACTCCATCTGAAGGCCTAAATGAACATTAGATGCTTCTACCTGTTGTCTTGTCTGTTAATAGTATTGCATGTCTGTACTAAACTACTGACCTGGTTTCCTAACTTTTAGGAAATCTTTGACCTAAAGTTCCACCTGGCAAAGGCCATACAGTACCTTCTTCAAAGGGCTTAATATCTGGAATTATCCCTTAGACTTTGCACCAATATTTAGCCCCAAGGCAAACCCAGTAATAACTCCGCTGTACATCCACCACCTACAGTACCATATTACCATACACCTTAATACTCAACCTATATTTAGCCATGATTCATGTAGTTTATCTGTAGGCAGAAGTAAAATCAAATGATACATACTTGCACAATGCAATCCATCCACTTAGTTAAGACCTATAAAACTAGATGACTATGGGCAAGTTAACTTATGGCTTTAATTTAGATTTACATCATCATCATAATTTCAATGTTTCCATGAGTTTATAAGTTCCCATGTGGGAAACTCTTGAGGCTTCAAAGAATGATCCAAGCATCAGATCCGTAATTATTGGTTGCTCTCCATGAGTACAACACAGAAGACAACCAATGTTTAACCGAATTGTGGTTTCGGGACATACGTGTACTGTATTTCAGAACAAACAGTCAAAACTAGTCATTGTAGCTAAGACGTTTCTAACTATTTGACTGTTTCCATCATTATTCTTATCAGCTCTTTTATGTACAATGTGATCAGTAATTAAGAATTTGGTGGGCAGAGAACAAACCGTCCAATACCAGAAAATTGTATGAGCCCCTAAATATTAAATACATCATTATTATCTACATAATTCTAAGTCTTGGCCAGAACTCAATAGTTAGTCCTTATCCACAGTACTACCCAAGATTCTTGCTTGATGCAGGGGATGCTAATGGACCAGTAATTTCAATGGTCTGTGCTGGCTGACATAATACCTCTCCCATCGGGCACAGCTACCAGCTTACCTCTTCTCCACCCTTACCCATTCCCGCTTCTCGCTGTTGTTATACTTGGGTGTTCCCTTCTTCTTCTGCTGCTTTGATCTCCCATTGGGTATTGTATGCTCCTATACTGCTCCCCATATACCCAACTCTTTCCCCAGCCAATCTCTGCCTGTCTTTGGATATATTAGGCACCCTCAGAGGTCAAAACAAACCAGGTTTTCTAGCTTGTTGTAGTTCTGCAATGATGTTCCTATTTCCTTGTTCTGCTTTGCATTGACCTCAGCTTATTACCTGACCATATCCAGTCTATTGTCCTCTACTCTCCTATACATCAGTAACTGACCTTGGCCTGTCCTCACCTCAAAACCTGTGCTACGTGCCTGACCTTTTGCCTCTTCTCTGATACTGCCAGCCATGACCTCTGCCTCTCCACTGTTGTCTGACCCCTTGATGCCTTGTAGCAGGACCTCTGACCTGCTAGGTCATCTGTCAACAATATCAGGGCTGGTTCAAGAGCAAATGACCTGGTGATGCTTCTGCTGCAATGTCCAGCTCCCTGTTCAAGGGTTAAAGGTGACTATCAGGGGAAGTAGAAGTAGCCCGAAACCAAACCGGTTTGGTGGAACACCCACTGGATTTTACAGAAACTTAACAGTAAGACTACATACCACCACATTCGTACTTTCTACAAGCCTATTGGTGGTTATGTTGAACAGCAAGATCTTGAGTTCTACACAAAGTGCCAATTTTCAACCCAATATCTATTCCGCAGAATCTAGTACGATTATTGTTACAGTGCTGGGAAAAAGTGTGTGTTATGTGTTTGTGTTGTGTGTGGGTGTTTGTGTGTGGTTGGGTAGTTTGTCTTTGACTCGGACAAGGATTAGTTTCCAGAAATCAGCACAAATTTGATAGTGTTTGAAGCAATTTTCCTGGTGAAACGGCCAAACCTAGATTATTTAGTACTGGACGGATATACAGATTTTCACTCGAGGCTTCCCACAGCTGTGAATAGTATAAGACAGCAGTATGGCAACTCTGCCCGGGCATGTCTACACAGATGTATATATATATAGGTCAGCTTGCCAGTTGGGCATGAGATCTACAAAGCCCTCATTAGAGCCCTCATTTCTTGTTTATTACAGCTGCACATGGCTATGCAATATGTATGTATGTGCGCATTAATAATGCATTATAATGTTTATCTTACTGTGGTGGCGCACATACCGCTGTGCCTTCATGAATACAACATTTCTGAAGAGCATCTGCAAAAATAAAGCTTACAGTGATGTCCCCCCCTCCCAACCTTTACTTACGTATGCTCAATATTCTGTGCCGATTAATTTCTCTGCAATTTTCTGATAAAGAGCACCAAATCCTCTACATAGACTTAGATCTAAAAAGGACCTGTCGGCTTTCCAGAAAGGGCTGTCTTAATAAATACTTTTATTCTTTATGAAATATCAATTCTGATTTCTCTGCTCTGCCATTCCTCTGTTATTCATCCTGGAAACGTATGAATAAATTAACAATTGGGTGCTACTAACATAGAGTGCTTGCCACTCTTCCCTGTCCATATTTTATAGGTGGTTATTAAACGGGTGTCCACCCATATTAATTTATGTACGTGTCCTTTGGCATGGTCTGCTGTCTGTCGCTGTTCACACGACTCCAGTGATATTAGATGCCATTTTTTATGCCAATCTATATGTCCCATGCACCAGTAGAAGGTGCACAACATTTATAAGAAAGCATGCACCTCCTTAGAAATCTGCCGGGCCATGCGCCTGCACTAAAATCTATGGCAGCTTGTAGGCAGTGTAGATTTCAGGGATCTTTTAGGTAAGTAAACTTTTATGCCAGCAAACTGGCATAAATTGTAATAAATCTGGTGGGGTCAGCGGCAAAGTAGACATAAAACTGGAAAAGGTTGCAAATTTTTGTGCAAAAAGTTGTGACTTTTGCAAAGATGGTAAATCTCTCCCAATATATGTAGCTGCTGTGCATAGGGCTGCAGAATATGTTGGCCTTATATGAAAAGTAACTAATAATAACAGATTTAACCCCTTAAATTTAAATTTAACCCCTTTAAACACTGGAGGAGGGGTTAAATCTGTCACATGGTTTTATGGCATCTTACAGAAACCCGAGACCCTGAGAACTGATAAGAACCTGGAATTGTTTACATTGTTCTTACATTGTTTCTAACAATTACTAATAAACCTCCCCCCCCCCTTCCTCCTAGAATTCTATCCCTATGTGTCCTTTTGTACATAAATATGCATCCTTCAGAAATGGTTTTTCAATTTACTTGAGAAAGGAGCCTAGAGTTCCGAAACAATGTAATCTGTCATCATTATTAGTTAGCCATTAAAAAGGTATCAACTACTGAAGAACATCAAGTTTTTTGTTTTGTTTATATTTCCTAGTGTTATGGTGACATATATTCATGATCCATCCATGATAGTCACTTCTAGATGATGGAGACAAAATGCTGTGGCACTTTTTTTCTGTTTAGGGGGTTAAGTTTCGGATTTTCTTCCAAGAAATCTAGGCACGTGTCTAGGGGCAACTTGTGTAATCTTAGACCAGTATAGTGAGTCAACTATGTGGTGATTAAGCCGAAAAATGTGATCACTAGACTGAGGATGGAGGAATGTGACCTTTACTGCTCCGCACCACCGCAAAACTCCATTTTATATTCTTGTACGAAAATGCTACATTTTAGGAATTTGACTGTGACAAATGACAAATCCTGGTGACTGGCAATTTTTTTGTTTCTTTTTTGTGATCCATTTTCATTTATTGTTCTTTTTACATTTAAATTTCCTGGATTGTATGCCTTCTCTATACTGTGCCGTGGAATATAAATCAGCGCTTTGGGTTACAATATCTAAGTCTCTCATCTAGTCTATCCGACACCTCATCTAAGGACAATTAGCCTAAAAGCAGAGAATTCTAATTTATCGCTTCAAAAGGATTGAGGATTGGCGAATATACATACTAAGAGGTGGATTTTTTTTTTAGAATCAAAGCATTGGGTAGAGCTAGCTCTTAAGTAACATGGTGTTTTATAACTTCAGCTATTTACCATCCCCGTATGAAGATCCCTTGTGGCCGCAAACTATTACAGTAAAACATCCCATCTGTCCAAATGCTGAATAGATGTTATTGTATGCGGCCAAACTTGGTAAATCAGAATTTACAAAAATCCTTTGACTCATGTGGTTCTTCTGGGAAAAGAGGTCGGAAGTCTGTAGAAGTATGTGTGTGAGATCCTGGGAAAATATGCAGTTTTTAACTCTGCAGAATGCAAATTGGCTTTCTCAGCCAGAATGAAAACATTTTTTTTTTTCTGGGCACTTGAAAGAATCCCAGTGAAAGTCAGTCCGTGAACAAAGGTGCATTTGCTGGTACCCAGTTTTGGTCTGTTGGAATCAAATAACACATTTGTCTAAAGTCTATTGAGGTTTGATAACGATAGAACATTTAACCCTGTGCTGCTGCTGCACTTTTTAAGAGGGTTTTTGTGTAATCGGCTACTTGGGGTTACACTCTATTATTATATCTAAAAACATTACTTTTAGGTTAAGTCAAAGTGTAAAATTTTTCCCTTGTGTAAAATAGGTATGAAAATTTAATAAAATGATATGTTGTCCACCATAAAGACACAAAGCTTAAAGGGGAGTCTGTCAGCACAAAATTGTATATTAAGATGCGCACAGTACTTTGCAGGGCTCTAGACGCACATTCTCAAAACTTGGTTCTTTATGACTGTACACTGCTCTGTGAATGTGAGGCCCCACGTTGCGGAAACACAGTTTTTTTTTTTTGTTACAGATTTTGATGCAGTTTTCTTGAGCCAAAGCCAAGAATGGCTACAAAAGGAATAGGAAATATATAGGAAATTCTTATACTTCTGTCTTCTGCTCAATCCACTTCTGACTTTGACTCAAAAAACTGCAACAAAAAAATCCATGTTTCCGCAACATGGAGCCTCAGCCTTATAGAGGAATGCCAAGTTCAACAGACCTAGAAGAACTATAGTAGCATGCAATGAGCAATCTCACCGAAGCCCAAACTGCAAATTACACGACCCTAAAACTCTTTTCAACACATTTGCATATTTATTAAAGTTCGCAACTTCTCTATTATGAACACCAAAGACATAGAAAAAAAAAATACGTTTTGAGAATGTGCATCTGGAGCCCTGCAAGGTACTAGTAGTGCTTATATTGATATGCTATTTTGTGCGGACGGACTCCCTTTAAAAGGGGCTTTCTGGCCATGGATATTGATGACTTTTAGGTCATCAGTATCAGATTGATGGAGGTCTGGCACCCAAACAAATTGCACCTGCACCAACCAGCTTCAAAACAAATGCAGAGAACAGAGTCAGCAGCACAGCGCCATTCTCTGTATAGTGGCCGGGCTGAGTTACTGCAGCATAGCCCCTATTCATCTGAGCAGGAAAAGTCTAGCAAAGCCACAGCATCGAGAACAGAATTGTGTTTCCAGCTCCCTTCTCTGTGTTCCAGTGCTGGCGGAGTCTGCAAACAGCTGATCAGTGGGGATGTCAGACCCCCATTGATTTGATATTGATGACCTCTTTTAAGATTAGGGCCAGAACCTGGAAAATCCCTTTAAAGCTGGGGCCGCAGATTACAGAAATGATCAGGTTTTTTTTACTTGCAGATTTTAGTTCTATTTTGAACCAAAGCCATAAGTGGTTTCAAAATGAGTGGGAAATACAGTATAAAGGTAGCATTTCCAATTCTCACTTCTGCTAACTCCACTCCAGACTTCCTGGCTTTGACTCAAAAAAACAGAATCTGAAACAAAAAAACACAACTGTTAGACAATGTGTGTCCTCAGCCTGAAGGGGTTTTCCGTGAGTGAAATATTGGCACTTCCTTTGCTGGAGTAGGCACAGGTATGGAAGAGACACGATGTAACTATGTAACCGCAATAGCGGAATTTCCACTTGACATATAGTGATTCTTCCAAGTAGGATAACTGGTGAGTAGAAATTTGCAAATCACATGAAACGTTTCATTTCTCACATCTGAAAATAGGGACAGCCAGAGACCAGCATGAAAGCAAGAATATATGTCCAATAAACGTACACAACGTGGCTGTGCAGGAGGCTTGGTCTGCTTTGTTCGGCCGGCCAAATCTTCGTTCACTGACAGCAATTCACACTGACCTAAGAGGAGAGCTGGAGACCTGCTGATATTTGACTTGTCTGCCAGGGCTTTTATTTTACTGCAGAGCAGAAGAATTGGACATGGGTTTGTCTGGGCCTTGTGACATTTTCTACAGGGTAGGCTATCAGTATAAGATTGGTGGGTCCGGTACCACCTTCTTGCAGACTCTGGAGCTGGAAGCCAAAGGCTCTGTCCATTATAAAGCAGCGGTGCGAGAATACTGCAGTTTTACTTCTATTAAACTAAATGGAAGCAAAGCATTGTCACTATAAAGTGGAAGGCACCTTCTACTTTTGGTGCCATCTTATGTATATTGTCTGGTGCTGGAGTCTGATGGTGCTGAGTTTGGATGCTGAATCCCATTGATCTGTATGTAAAACTTCACAAAACCCAGACCACCCCTTAACAGGGTTTATATGGTGATATTACATTTCCACCATGCATTCAGAGCACTGTATAAACTTGGTCATTGTATATATGATGGTCCTCCAGCACCCCAATAATTACCTTTGCAGAGTCTCTGTACACTACCCTCCTGCTGCCGCTCCACCTCCCTGTGACCTCACCAGCTCTGCTGTACTCCAGTTGCAGGGCAATGGAGTAGAGCTGGGTTGGTCTTGTATATATCACCACATAACCCCTTTCAAATCCAGGTTAGTTCATCTTCAATATGAAAGCCCCTACACCCATTATATTGTTTGTGGATTAGTCCAGTGTGTTTAGCCTAGCATAGACTGACCATACACTTGTAATAGCTGTCAGTTTCACTGCTGGCCTTATGTGTCTAGTATAAGGCCTCATTCAGACAGCTGTATTTTATCGTCCTTATGCTGCCCAATTCTGCAATGCACATGAGTTTTTCTTCTCAAGGACCCACCGTATATGTGGAAA